>NW_008679851.1:0-28161 GCF_000695815.1 Acanthisitta chloris | reverse complement strand
CTTGTGAAGATGAAAAGAGTATTTGCATTGCATCGGTATGGCATTACTGTGACAGAAGTTACATGGAGGCAAAAATTTGGGAAATAAATAATGAATAGGTTCATCCTTAAACTTACAGCACCTTTTTCGCTTACGTGGCAGAATGCTGCTCCTGGTTAACATCATAGCCTACAGAGACTAATGACACTAAGAAAGAGTTCGGAATACATGTTAGGTTGTGCAGTTGTGCACTTGTGCTGAAAATTCTCAGAGAGTGGCATACTTGTTGTACTACATCTTTTAGCAAACCCATTCTTTTATCAGATATTCACTTGAATAGATTCTGTTGCATTTCTGTTATGTACAGAACTGTGAAAAATGTTCAGATTAAATTTGGATAATGGCTACAGCTTTTATTCGTTGAAAACTTTAGCTGTAATGGGGAGAAGTGTATAAAGAGGATAGAGGAATGTGATTCACTGAAGACTTTTATCTGATGTAGCAGTACAAATAATCTGAACAAAAATGTATTTTTCACTGATAGTTTACAAGGCTTACTAAAGGAGGAGTGAAATACCTCAGAAAAAGTCTCTAGACTTGTACTATACCTGTATCATCATCTCTGCATAGGCATCTCCCACCACACAGTGATAGATTTGTTGCCTGAAAAATGTTCCATGTGTTCTCTCCTTGGCTCATTTGAATACAATGTGTAAAGCACAGATATGCTGGCAGGGCCTCTTGGAAACCTCCTACCTCTCTTGAAATTAATTCCTTCTAGGAGTACTATAAAACCATTTGTAGGGACGTCTGCATGCCATAAAATGATTATCTGAAAAGCAAGTTATGAAAAATGGTGCCTATTTCAGAACACAGGATGCAGATGGATATACCGTGGTGTTTCTATAAGCTCTTCATACAAGTGTTCGTAACAAGTGCAAACAAGAAAAAAGTAAAGCTGCTAAGTGAGACTGTGTTACATAACTAATTTGCTGAGAAATAAAGTATATCTCCCTGTGTGAACAGCTTGGTTTTCCTTATCCTGTTTCCTCAGCAGGATTATGTGTGTTGAAGAGGGAGCACTTTCTAACCTCCTTCCCTCTCTTCCCTACTTTGTCCTTGTAGAGTCAGCCATGGTGACTCTATATATCTGAGTACTGAGTTTAATAACATTCTGGAATGGTACAGTAGTTGATTGTTGGGATTTTTGCTTTTTCCTTTTCTACAATGGTGCATTTATAAATGTTTTACCTTACCAGGGTGACACTTTCTGCAAGGGAGTCCTCTTTTTGGCACCCTGAGTTGGAGTAGAGCTGGACTTCTGAGGGAAGGTGTGAGTTTCATTTGGGAAATGATTTTTTCCTTCTCCCTGTCAGATCAAGCTTTTAGGCTGTTTTTATTGCTTCTGTTTTGTTTCATTCCACCTTTCTCTTAAGACTTTAGAAATCTGTCAGAGGAGGCTGTTAAAATGTGTAGAAACTGAACAAGTATGGTAGTGTTTTCTGCAAAACAGAGTCCACTTTGCCAATACCAGCAGTATGACTGGACTTCAAAAAGGTGTTACACTAGGTAGGTGTTTTGTGTTGCAAATGCTTGTTACAGGAAAAGATGCTTTCTCAATGCTTTTCTTTCATAATCTATTAGTTCTTAATGTTAGTAAGGTAACAATATACATGGAGAAGGCAGTGGTACTCAGTGAGTTCTTTGCCTCAGTCTTTACTGGCAATCAGGATTCCCACATCTCTCAAGTACCTGAATCTCTAGGTGGGAGTTGTGGAGATGAAGTCCCTTCCACTGTAAGCAAAGAGCAGATTCGAGACCACCTGACGAAACACCACAAGTCTTTGGGGCCTGATGACATGTGTCCCAGGTTCCTGAGGGAACTGGCTGATGTTGTTGCCAAGAAACTCTCTAACATATTTGAGAAGCCATGGCAGTCAGGCAAAGTCCCTGGCGACTGCAAAAATGGAAACATCACTTCTATTTTTAATAAGGGTAGAGGAGAAGACTTGAATTACTACAGATGGGTGAGCCTCACCTCTATGCTTGGGAAGATCATACAGCAGATCCTCCTGGAAGCAAAGTTAAGGCACATGCTGAGGGTACACTCATGCAATTCCAAGTTTGCAGATGACAGGACACTGAGTGGTGCAGTTGACACAACAGAAGGATGGGATGCTATCCATGGGGACCTGGCCAAGCTTGAGAAGTAGGCCCATGACAACTTAATGAAGTTCAACAAGAAAAATTGCAAGGTGCTCCACATGTGTCAGGGCAATCCCAGACATGAGTATAGATTGGGAGAAGAATTTATTGGGATCAGCCCTGTGGAGAAAGACTTGGGTTATAGTGGATGAAAAGCTTGGGGTCTATAAAAAAGAGGGAGAGTTGGTCTTTATGACAAGATGAGGTGGAATGGTCTTAAAGTGAAAGAGGAAAGATTTAGATGAAGTGTTAGGAATAAAGTCTTTACTGTGAGGATGGTGAGGCACTGGAATATGCTGCCCCATCCCTTGAAGTGTTCAGGGCATGGTTGAATGGGGCTCTGGGCAACCTTGTTTAGTGAGTGGCATCTCTGAGGGAAGTGGTGGTAGTGCTGATGTGATATGGGAACTAGATGATCTTCGAGGTCCCTTCAAACCCAAACCATTCTATGACTATGGTTGTTGGAGCTAAGCTGAAAGACTTGATGGAGGGGTGAAGCAGGGACAGCAGATCTACCAAACCGATGCAGATTATATTCTGTGTGGGCTATGACAACACAATTCCAGGGAGGTGTTCTGTAAGTTATATGTGAAGCCTGGGTCAGACATATCTGTAGTGAGTGACTCAACAGTCATGATACTTTTCAATATGTTAGGATTGTGTTTTCTACTGGAAAACTTTGTCATAGCAAGTAGGCCAAAGTGAGCCCTGTAAGGATGGAAAGATGACAATACACTGAAGATGAACTCCCACTGAAGTGGAAGAGATGAGGATGAAATATAGGAATTCCTCAGACAAGTGTGTTTCATACTAATTCAGTCTCTTACTATGAAAATGTAGGTTTTTTTTTCTCTGAAGAAAATGAAAAGCATATCAAACATGCCTAGAAAAGCTGTCATTGTCTCTCAATTTAAGACAAAACTTTTCTTATTTCAGACTCAGTCATCTTGTTTCATTGTCAGCTACCTGATACTTCTATTCTTGACAATCTCCAGTCCCTGGGCATATTAAGTTATCTTTGTTTTTGATGAACAGGCATGGTGAGCAGGGCATGACCATGTCACCTTCAGTTCATGGAGTTTCCAGGTGACAGTCCTATAAGTGACAGAGCAAACTGATCAGCTTTAAAGGACAGTTCTCAGAAAGTACACAAAGGTCACTTCTTTCTCAGCGTAGAGCACACTGGGAGCTGATATGTGTGTAGAATTGATGTCAGAATATTAAACAAGAAGGTGGATATGGAAAGGCAAACCCCAACGAATATGTATCTTATAAAACACAGAAATTTGATTCACAGCAGGGCTGGTATTATGATTAAAGTGTTTCAGAATGCTGATAGACCTGCAAAGACTAATTGATATTTTAATTAGACAAAACCAAATGAACTACAGGTGTCATCCTAGATGTAAGAAGTTTAGGAAAGAGTTCTTTTATTCTTTACTCCATAGAGATTTCAGAGATGTATGAAATATGGCAGTTATCCCCAAGGAGACATTGCTACTTTCAAGCCTTTTCTTAAATTATTTTTTTTTATTTAATACTCTCTAGTCGCCCTACTTATCTGTCTTGAATATTAAACAAGTGCCTCTTAGGAATTATCACTCAGCAGCCTTGGCTGGATCAAAATTGTCTAGGCTGTGAGGATGTACTGTATCTTATCATTGTAGGTTTTGTCTGGTTTAATCTTTGGGGTTTTTTCTGCTTTGGGTTTTTTGTTTTGTTTTCTGTTGCAGGTTTAATACAATACCTTTTTATTCAGGTAGATTGCTTAGGAACAATGAAAAGCAATGTATAGCTGCCTTAGAATTTCCCACTTGTTTGTTTTTTCTCTCTCTTACAAAGTTACCAAACCCAGGGGAGTGGCTTTAGTCATACACATTGACACAAGACTCCTCCAACATAAGAGAACTGAAGTAAATAGTGTTCACAAGTGGATCCATACACTTCTTGCTGCTCTTTCTTATGCCTTCTGACTCTAGCAGTGTATCAAATAAACCTGGGAGTTACTGTCCTCCAGACTAATCAGGCTAAAGGCTTACCAGGACTAGTACAAAGTTAAGATCAGGACTTCTCTAAAAATCCTTCCCTTATTGAGTACCATGTTTAGTTTGGGTAGGTTTTTAATCATGATGAATACTTTGCATCTACTTCTGAATGCACTTGGCTGGAGGACTGAGGCAAAAAAGTAATTCTGTAACTCAGCTATCTCCAGGTTCTGGGTAACCAGGTGTCTTGTTTCATTCCAGAGAGGGCCCACATTTTTCCTAGTCTTCCTTTATCACCAGTGTACCTAGATAAGCTTTTATTGTTGCTGTTGATGCCCCGTTCAGGTTTAATTCCCCCAGGGCTTTAGCTTTCCTAACCTGATCCTTGGCTGCTTAGACAATGTCTGTATTTCTCCCAGGCTACCTGTCTTCGCTTCCTTTTTGTGTGAAATGGTTAAGGAGCTTTAGTAACTTCTGGGATCTGAATTCTTCCTGTATGAAGGAATATCTTTGGTATTTCCTTCAGTTTCTGTGAGACTCTCTGAGCTAATTATTCAGCACACATGAAGGAATATCTTTGGTATTTCCTTCGGTTTCTGTGAGGCTCTCTGAGCTAATTATTCAGCGTACTTTTTTCTTCCCCTGATTGAACATTATCTGTTGGGGGCTCGGGACACTGCGCTCCCTGGGGTGGTTAAATCTCCCACAACGAGCACAGCCCCAGACAGCTGGGAGAGCCTCCCGCAGGTGCTGAGTTTAGCTCCAAAAGGCTCTGAGCAGCTCTCCCTGCCCTTTAAATCTCCCACCACGAGCATGCTCCTGCCCCAGTCAGCTGTATAAACCTCCTGCAGGCAGCCCAGCTCAGCTCTGCGGTTAGTAGTTAAGGTCTATGGTCAGTAGTTAAGGTTACTGATAATAAAAAGAAGGTACTTACTCTCTTAATCTGTACTTTCACAGTGGAGAGGAAATTTTGGGTAAATGGTTGCAGGACAGCAAGCAGAAGGACACAGCTTACTTGGTCAGCTGCTGGTAACATGAACGGAGGGTAAGCTTGAGGGTCAGCAACTGCTGGCAGTGAGGATCAGGAAACTTAGACAGAAGAAAGGGATTGACAGTGGAAACCAGCATGTTGGTTCAAGGCTCCAGCAATTACTTGGAAAGGTAAGGAAAGAAGAAGCAGGGGGCTTTCTCAAGGTGAATAGGCCTAATAGATTATCATCCCTAATTTGTGTCCTACTCCATCATAACACTGACCTAGACCTCAGAGTTTGTGTTGTTCCTGCATTGTCACCAGACACCTGGATAGTAAATCCCGTGGTGAAGTAAGTGTCATCCCTTAGGTAAAGCTGACCTAGAAATGCTCACCCTTTGTGAGGTAACAGAATAAGCAGTGCCTGTGCCTAGGTTGTAAAGATTTGAAAGTTTTACACGTATTGAATATAATGCTGAAGTAGACAATCAGAATAGCAACCTGTAGGGGGGAAAAAGGGGCCGAAAAATGTTTTAAGGAGAAATGAACAGTCAGGGGAAAGCAAAAACAGAGGAGAAAATCATGTGCAAATCAATTCTAATACATCACTGAGATGTAATTCCTGTTACTGTTGTTAAAATAGAATTTTATGTTGTATTAATATAAGGTATATTGTATAAGGTGGTTAATTTACTGTGTTCTTCTATCCTGCAATGAATAGGTCATTTTTTATTATTTTAAAGCAAGGTGTTTGACAAAGGATAGCCCTACTGTGCACTTTTTTAGGGACTCTAATAAGATTATTTTAAAGCAAGGTGTTTGACAAAGAATAGCCCTACTATGCACTTTTTTAGGGACTCTAATAAGCGATAACTATCTAATTAATTTCCTGCTCTGTGATTGAATATTTTTTCTTTTCAGTTATTAGTATTCTGCTGTCTAAACAGACATTATTCAGAATTACAGATTCTTCCAAGATGTTACTTTGTCACCATTTATGTGCCAAATTTAGTATTATTTTGGCAGCTGAGGTGCAGTTAGATATAGTTATCATATGTACTTCGTTGTAGTTTGTGTAAATGCTGTCCTAACTTGCTCTAATTAGGGGTGCACAAGCTTTGCAATACTGAGTATTTATAAGTCTGTCTGATTTGTGAAGCTTGTAAGTACTTAACAAGTTTGTGGTGGGTTTTGGTTTGTTTTTCTTTGAGGAAGGAAAATGTAACCATCACTGTAATAGATGGTTGTTGCTTGCAATAGCTGTTGTCTTTGTCAGCATCATTGAGGATCAGAGCTTTATTGCCTCTGTGTGTCTTGGGTCTCAGAAGCATTGAACTTTCTCATTTGGGGCTCTCAGTTCAAAATTAGACAAAGGGTAATCATCTGTCCTTATTCTGTTATATTATTGTAGCTACAGGAATTGAGATCAGTTTTCCTATAATGTATATTGCCCTGATATTTACCCATTTACTTCCAATGAGTAATTGATCTGTAGCAGTCTAATTTGCAGATTTAACTGGGTCATACTAGGTCTGTTGTCATTCACTTTATATGTATTATAGTTCCTTGACATTAGGTTCTTTCTGAATTCCCTTTCGAGTATGTAATGGCTGAATGAGTGAGCTTAATGTCTGTGCTTAAGGGCTCAAACACTTTTGCACACTGTCTATAGTTAAAGTGTAATAAATAAAGCTCTAATATTATTGTACAGTTAGGGATGATGCTATTGCTTTAACTGTACCACTATTTTTTTGTGGTAATAACATAATCATGTTCATAACATGATTAAACAAATAAATCTTCATCCCTTGTCTACATACATTCACAATTTTATTTTTCCTCCTTGTAGAATTATTTGCTTCCAGTTCTGATTCAGGCCACTCTGTTGGCAGAATTGCATGTGGCTCAGTATCATGTGCTCATGTTCTCAACCATCATTAGCCCTACTTTGGAGGTTTAGGTGAAGCAGGCACTCTGCACCCAAGCAATGTGCTGCCAGGTGTCAGTGATATGCATTGTATGCTAAGTAAGGTTCATTCAATTTTATCTTAACTTGTTGGGCTTTTAGTGTTAATGTTATTATCTATACCATGTTACAAGCAATCCTGCATAGGGGTGAAAATTAGAAAGGTTTTTAAATTTTATTTCTGCTGTATGCTCAGCACCAAATGACTTAACACTTTAGCCATCCTGCCTGATACATGCATGAAAATTCTCACTATGCTCAGCACCAAATGACTTAACACTCTAGCCATCCTGCCTGATACATGCACGAAAATTCTCAGTATTTATAAGGAAGAAAATAACTTTTACCTTTATCTAATAACTTGAGCTACAAGTTACTACTTGAGTTACATTGGCTAAGTCAGCTTTTTAACTTTTACCTTTATCTAATAACTTGAGTGTGTTACATTGGCTAAGTCAGCTTTTCACTAATTTTGTGGCTGTTGATGACCTCCTTAGCAGCTTGAATCTCAAGAACATCCATTATCTTCTTATTCTGTTTAGATTTCTTGCATTAGTGGAGCTGTGGGGATGCTGTCAGCAAGGCAGTGTTAGGAAAGAAATTATTCATCTCTAGTAACTGAAATTGGTTTTGTTGGAGAAACTAGTCAAGTTTTCAGGCACGTAAGCTTTTAGGCCAACAGGAATGTGGGGACTGTTACTTTCTGTACCAAAAGAAAGCAACAAACTTGATGCAATCCAACCTTCTTTTGTAAGTAGCACCTGTAAAAGCAACATGAAATATTCAGAATTGCTTGGAAGTGTCTCAGATGATGTTGGTTTACTTTTATAGGAAAATCAGTGACATAATTGGTTACTGTTAGGAATGAGGTTATTAATCCAGGACTTTTTTTTTTTTTTTTCAACCTGAAAAGCTCTAAAGAGAAAGAGCTAAGGAAAGGCTATAAAGAAATAAAATGGGTAACACACTTAGTGGCTTTCCATAACTCAGCAGCCAAATCAAAGAAGAAAAAAATAAACACATTACACTAAATTAAACAAGGCAATATATACAGAAGGTTGGGAAAAATTTATGTGGTCACTATCTGCAGCCATGGAGATGGGCCGTGTGATATAAACTTGAATTCATAGTATCTTAACTTATGTCTAAAATATGATACAAAAAATCCCTCAAAACAGTACATGTCAAGTATTTAAAAAAACTTAATTATATCTGAAAGTATGGAATGGTTTGTGCTTACATTATTTCAGTAGAAAGGTAGTACCTACATTTTTTTTCTGAACTATAGGCTCAGATTTAGGTGAAAAGTCCTCCATAATTTTTATGGTTTTGATGTGATAATAATACCCTGTGACAATCACATTTTCAGTTAAAGTTGTGACACTAAGGCTTCCAATTCTTAATATTTATAGTAGAGTCTTCCTGTGTACACTTCATGTAGAAATGAAAGCAAAGAAAGGACATAAATGATTTGGCAGCCAGAGTCTTTCCATAGAAAGATCATCTTCCTGGAAATTAAATTTAGGAGATTGTTACAGAGAGTTAACAAACTTAGTATCATTAGCAATTCATTCTTACTGTAGTTGTTGATGAGCTTTCATTGCTTGCAACCAGCTGTTTATGACATAATGAGAAAAGTACTTGACATGTCTAAATATCTGCAAATCCATTGCAAGAAGCTGGTGTGAAGTGAGGCATGGGCTGCAATGGTCCTCTGGAAAGAGAATTGGCTCTGGCCAGTAAGACAGAACCAAACAAAAGAACAACCAAAAACTTTTAAAAAAAAACCCAAACACGAGTTGCATGTAAAAACCACCAAACAAAAGAACAACCAAAAACTTTAAAAAAAAAACCCAAACACCAGTTGCATGTAAAAACTGTTGCTTCAACACTGTTTTCTCTTTGCATTAACAAAAAAAAAAGAAAACAAAAAAGAAAACAAAGGAAAATCCAGTACTTGTTTTACTTCTACCACTTGATTGAGTCAATTCCCTTTTCAAAAGATTCATAATGCTTTGTTTCTCTGTCCAGATGATTTTCTTCCTAATCACTGGCATTTACACTGGGTTAAATATAGCCTTATTTTACACTCACAGTAGTTTGTTGGTTTAGAAAGCAAACACATGACTAGAACCTTCATGGCAACTACACTTTTTTTACATGTCATAGATATTGCAAGTATCTGCATGTGTTTTTATCTCATCTACAAACAGAATTTACAAAGAAATTGTTTACCTTAGACTTCTTATAAATCTTTTCTGGCATCCCCAATTTCTAACCTGTATTCAGAAGCATTTCATCTTCATCTGGTAGAAGGGGAATGTCTCTCTAGACTCCTTAAATCATAAAATGTTTTTTCTATAATTTCCTTTTTTTTTTTTTTTAACATTAGTTTTGCACTGACAATACTACAACAGTATCTTTAACAAAGGGAAACAAAACTTAGCTATCTTCCTTTTCACTCTTCTCCTTGCTCAGGGGCTTTTCCTTTTTTAATGCAGAAGCTAACGCAAATGTATGATGAGGTAATTAAGAAACAAACTGATATCTTCATTATTTTCTATAGTATTCTAATCTTTCAAACAATCTTAGCTCTTGAAATGTAATCTTTTGGTCCACTGTCAATGCAGTTTCCTTGCTCAGAGTGTATGCATTTGCAAAGCTTTACCTAGTTAGATTGTATGTACACAGACACTTGCAACCAAACGGAGATAACTTGCTTGCTAAATTTACTTGCATGATTGTTTTCCACAGGAAATTGTGTGTGCAAATATCTTGATTAAATTCAGGTTTCTCATGCAAAGTTTGGAAAATCTGTTGCTGGAAAAAAGTAAATTTACATTTAAATGCACTCCTGCTACAAGTTAAATTCCAATTTAGCCCTGTCAACAAAAATTAAGCTTATATATACAAAGGAGTAGCCTGATGGATTTACAATCGGGTATGATGCATATAACTTTGAATGTGACATTAGTTAATGCTGCCTGAAAAGGCAGGAAATGGTAAGTTACAGACTAAAGCCTTAGGAACCTGAATGATGTTATTTAAAAGTTACTAAATTGAGTTTCCCAAGTTTGAGCTGAAAAAGCTTCATTTGATTAGTGAGTAGAGAATTTTATAGAAGAAATAAATAAGACATACAAAATGTAAAACAAATGATCAGAACCAAAATATTTAAAATAGTATCTCTAGAAAGCAAATTACTAAATTGAAAACTGTTGAATAGTTTCAACAATGTGATTTTGTTTTTATTTTGGGCGTTATCAGGCTTCATCACATTTTTGTACAATCAGGATGCTCAAAGATGAGCGATCTCAATACTGCAAAGAGCAGGTATGAAAATTAATTTATTTCTAATCTTCCCACATCCCACCCCACTTCCATTAGCTTTGCGTATTCCCAGTCAAATTGGGCAGATTGGGAAGTGATTGGAAGAGAGAAGGGTAAAATTAATTTGTTTCAAAAACATAGTTCTGAAAAATCAATCTGTGCTCTAAAGCCAATAGCATTCATCTAAACACAAAGGGGATAATTATACCACAGTCTCTTCCCTTTTTGTGTGCTTTGATCATCTTTCCAATATTAAATATAGTTGTTTTATAATAAAAGTATAT
Source organism: Acanthisitta chloris (assembly GCF_000695815.1). Classification (NCBI taxonomy): domain Eukaryota; kingdom Metazoa; phylum Chordata; class Aves; order Passeriformes; family Acanthisittidae; genus Acanthisitta; species Acanthisitta chloris. The sequence continues at coordinate 17,442 of NW_008679851.1, read as the reverse complement.
TGGGAGTACTGCATATAAAGGATAAATTTTATAATAAAAGTATATTGGGAGTACTACGTATGAAGGATAAACTGAATACTTCCATTTTGGTTTTGGAGCATGGGAGAAATCACATTACTAAAATATTGTCAATTAATGGTAGACCATGGATTAGTTTGTCTCTATATAGACATTTACTATAAGCAGATACATGGGACTATTCCCTTAAACATATGAGAACTAGTAAAGTTGATGATATGGTTATTAGGGATGGGACTATTCCCTTAAACATATGAGAGCTAGTAAAGTTGATGATATGGTCATTAGGAGGTTATCCATGGTAGTCAGTTTCTGGCAGACAGCTTGAAGGTTGATATCTGTAGGTGAATTTAAGTGACTGGAGCCAAAATGTGTTCCTCTGCAGGACTACTCAGGACACTTTTTTTATTTGGGCTTCTGGTATTAATATCTCTTTCCTAATACCTCAAGTACCACTTTTTCTGGAGTGACCTGTCAGTGATGATAAATACAAAAAAAATTTATTTGGGCTTCTGGTATTAATATCTTTCCTAATACCTCAACTACCACTTTTTCTGGAGTGACCTGTCAATGATGATAAATACCAAAAAAGCCCCAAACCCATCCCTTCTGTGATGAGAATACAAAAAAAAAAAGAGATGCCACTGAATTTATTCATACCCTTCTGTGATGAGAATACAAAAAAAAGAGATGCCACTGAGTTTATTCATAAAATTGTGTTAAAAGGTAGCCATCTATGTTCAGCTATCTCTAGCTGTTCTGGTTTTAGCTGGAGTAGAGTTAATTTTCTTCACAGTGGCTGGTAGGGGGCTGCGTTTCTGGTTTGTGCTGAAAAGAGTGTTGATAAAATAGAGATGTTTTTCTCATTGCTGAGTGGTGTTTGCGCAGCTTCAAGACCTTTTCTCCTTCTCATACTGCCACGCTGGGGCATGGGCTGGAGGTGCATGGGAAACTGGGAGGGGAAATAACTGAGATGGCATGGGCTGGAGGTGCATGGGAAACTAGGAGGGGAAATAACTGGGACAGCTGACAGAAACTGACCAAAGGGATATTCTATACCATGTGATATCATGCTCAATACATAAAGAGGGGAGAAGAAGGATAAGGCAGGGAGATATTTGGAGTTAGGGCATTTGTCTTTCTAAGTCACCATTACACAGCTTGGAGCCCTGCTCTCCTGGAGATGGCTGAACACCTGCCTGCTGATGGGAAGTAGTGAATTCCTTCTTTTGCTTTTGCTTTCACAATTAAACTGTATCTCAACCCATGAGTTTAGTAGCTTTTACTCTTCTCATTTTCTCCCTGATTCTGCTGGTGGGAGACTGAGCAAGCAGCTGCACAGGGCTTTGCTGCTGGCTAAGGTTAAACCACAACACTAGCATATATCATCATGGGAAGATATTTTTACTCTGCCACTCACCTATTTACTTTTGGATGGTGTAGAATCACCATATGGGCAAACAAGACAAATTCTGTATCTATTTGCTCATTATTATCCACTTCTACGTAATCAAGAGGAGAGGCAGGAGTCTTGTTGATATTGTTGGACCAGTTGGTGACTTTCTACAGTTCATGAAAAAACACTGCAAGAGGGCCCTGCTGAGAGGTGCTGGCAGAACCACTATCTTGGCATGCATCTTATGAGTTGGTCACAAGTGCTTCCACAGCTTCACAAGACAAAGTTACTGTTCATCTGAATATCTGTCAAAACATCTCCCATTTTTCAAAATAGCCTGTAGTTTCTGCTAAATAGATGCCATTTACTAATTTGCTTCATAGTAATAGTTGCAAAAGCTGTTGTCTTCTTTCATGTGGCACTTGGATGTCTGTCGTATTTGAAATACTCGAGTTTTGATAGTTGTGCTTGTGTATTTCTGTCATAGCCTAAATATCTAATGAAGACAAGATTTATTTAGGGTTGTCAAATCTATTTACTATTAGAGAAATTGACACAGTCTTGCCCTTCCCTCCCTTCTCCTGGCCCTATACCCCCATCCCCCAATAAGCATGGAAATACTTCAAGTCAGAAAAGAAAGAAGCCATTTTGAAATCACTCTACATTTAGCTAAATTAGGTTAGACAGTTTAAGTATGTAGATACATAAAGTTTTTAGTAGGGACACATGGCTTAGAAGGGACCATCTAAGATATGAGGCTGTCCCTTTAGCTCCATATTTGCAGTGGGTTGTCAAGAGTGTAAAACTCTTGATTCACTGTATGATGAAAGTATAATGGAAATAAGTGTTTTTAGCTGAGAAGAGTGAAGAATCAGGGAGTTCAATTTATTTTTTCTTAAGGGTACTCAGACTAGACTATTATATTTATCAGTTGATTTCTAGATAGGGATCAAATGTCTACCTTTGAAACAGAATGGAGGATGATGCAAAATGTCAATTCTCCAGATGAATGGGTTCTCAATTTCTACTAGTATTTTCAGTGTTTTGGTGATAAAGAACCGTAAAGTTTCTACTAAGTCTGGGACTATTGAGGGTTGGTTCAGCCTCAGATACTGATATTGAATAAGAAACACAACAGGCATGATGGAAGTGCTGCAAGCTCTTTTACACTGTCCTGTGGCATGTGATGATCATCTCCATGGTGACTGCTTCCAGGGTGTGGCCTATCTCCAGGCTTCTTGAGGTTGCAGGCAAAAGTGGAGTTGTGATGTTTGTGGGGATTTTTTTGTTTGTTTTCTTTTGGTTTATTTTGTTTGTTTTGGTTTGGCTCTTTTTATGTGTTAAAAAAGGATTTTAGCATAGGTCACTGAATAATTTTACTTGGTTACAAAACTACCAGCACATGGTGACAAATATTAGTCAGTAATAGCTTGGACTAAATTAAAGTCTGTTACAGTTCATGTGAAAGACCCCTTTTACTCTTCCAAAAGGTCAGGCAGGCAAATCTTGTTTCTTAGTTCTCTGTGGTTTGGTTATCAGCCAAAATGAATTTCTCTTTGAAAACATGAAAGGGAAGAAATACATTCTGATTCATTGCTGTACAGCTATTAAGGGTATAAAGATTGGGCCATAGTTACACAAGAGAAAGCCAATTTTTTTTCCCTTAACAGTTTGGTTTATTTTATGGACTACAATTCTTCTTGCACTTGCATTAGAGCCATTTGTGGTATGTTTTATGTTCTACTTTGTGAACTTGATAGTTCATTTTGAAATAAACCACTGCATATTTCTATGATAGACAAGTAGCAGTGTGTATGTTGCTATGCCATTTACTTCAGGCAGCTCAAACCCATTAAAATGGTAGTTACATTAATGTCAATTAGAAAATAACAGTATTTTTTTGCTTTACAATAAACATGTCAATAAAATGATTAAATCCAATGAATGCTGAGATGAGATGATTCTGTTTGATGAATGAGAAAATTAGGCAGTTGTAGATAGTATTTGAGATTTTCTAATGTAGTTTATATGCAAATTAATAACACATTTACAGATTGAAAGCACAGTCATTAAATGGACAGAGATTGTCAAGATAAAATTAATACTGAATTTTGTTTTATCTTTCTCAGAGTTATCATCAAAGAAAGGATCATATTGCCTGCTGGTTGTGGAGCTGGTGGAAACAAGTAGTCAGGGATGGTGTTTGGGAAAGTTGTGGTTGCATTGAGAATGGTGGAGAAATCAAATTATTAAGGAGGTGGGATATGTTAAGTGAGAGTAATAGGTTATTAATCAGAAAGTCAACATATGCAAAATCTTCAGTGGAAAGGGATATGTGTCTACAAGAAGGAGAATTTTGATTACTTAACTTGTTTTTAAATAATTGAATCAGAGTCTGATTCCTGTAGCAATACCCTGTTTGCACTTTAAAAAAAAATAAAAAGAAAAGAAAAAGGAAAAAAGAGAGAATCAGCATGTGAAACCAAAAGCTTCAGGGTACTTGAGGAATTTATTTCTTAAAAACATTTTTGGGTAGATAAATGATACTCTATGTCCTTTGGTGTTGTGTTCCTTGAGGCTGAATGCTGGCACAGCTGGCAGTAAACACACACTGGAGAGCTGAGCAGGGGATGCTTCCACTCTACTTTAGACCCTTCTTCTCTCCAGTATCAGTTTGTGGCTTGACAGACTAAGAATTGGAAAGACTTGCTGATGAAAGCTAAAAACATATTTTCATATGTACATAATTATTTACAAATTAATACTAAAAAGTACTGTAAAAATGAATGTTTGTATACCCAAGAAAATCTTAACATATTCTTCTCCTTCTTTGAATTTATTTTGCATTATCAAACAGCTGCATATTTTCTAACTCCTTTTGATGAATTTTGCCAAAACAAAGTTAATATCAAGAAATCCTTTGAACTTAAAAAGATCTGACGGAGGCTTAGTCTTTCAAACACTGAATTTTTAATCTATTAATTCTAACACAAAAGGAATCAATGAAGACTTTCACTCTAAACCCAGAAGTTTGTTTTGGTCCTTCTTTCTAGTATGATACCAGAAAATGATTTTTTTCCTTGACAAATGTTTTCTAAGATAATGTTACTTGCAATACCCTGCCATCACTACTGCCTCTTATATTTTTATAGGAGGAAGGAGAGATAAAGATGTTATATAGCAAGGGAATTTAGTCTTAGCAATTAATTATAAGTTCTGAATCTGCCTCATGACAAGTGTTTATAAAGCTGTCATTGCACCCTAGTCTTTGTGTACATTTTCGGGTTCTGCTTTTTTCTGTAATTTTTTTTTTCTGTGTTTTGGTGGCCTTTTTTTTTTTTGTTTTGGTAGAAAATGACTTACATGATGAAATTACAATTTATTAAAATTCGCCTGAGTTCAGATGGCTTTAGAACCCAAACTGCAGGTATTGCTGGATAAGAAGATGCTTTGCAACTTAAAAAAACAGATGTGAGCCTCCACAGTATGCATGTATAAAGGAGAATAAGTTAAGATTGTGACTTTGGGCCTTAAATTTGATGATTTGGTATAATATTTAATTCTGAGAGAAACCATTGTGCTAAAGTTCTATTCCATACACTGAAACTATGATCCTGAATGGACCTAAAGCCTCAAATGAGTAACTGAACTATCCCTCAGCTTCCTAGAATTTTCTGAATGGCAGCATAGGATAATTCAGGTAGAAGGAGGTTCTCTGGGAAGGTTTCTAGTCCAGCCCTCTGGTCAGCCATGTGATCAGACCAGGCTGATCACAGCTTGATTCATTGAGTCTGGAAGGCTCAATCTCCATCTCCAAGGATAGAGACTACACAAACACTATGGGAGACTGCTCCAATGCATTACTGCCCACATGGAGTGGAAAGACCCTCAGGCACTTCTTTTACAGATCACACAAGCCCAGTTCCCTTTGATCAGTGCTTCAACTCTTATTCAACTATATTGCTGGCCCTCAACTGGACTTGCTTCACATTATTGGTGTTTGTTTTGCATTTCTGTAGACCCAATTCTGCATCTTCCCTTTAGTAGCAATGTGAAAGTGAAGCATACAGAAAATACAGTTGGTCTGTACTCTCTTTCCTTGCCCGCTTGTCACTAGCATTTTAGGCACAGTTGAATGTTTTACAGACTATCCTTACTCTTGAGCAAAGTGTTTGATTATTATTAAAATGCATCCATACCTGCAATTTGAACATTGAATGACACAAATCCTATTTTTTCCATTCTTTTGGGACAGGGAAATAAATGCTAAAATAAATTAAGTTTTCATTAAATTAATTTAATTGAATTTCATAAAATTTCAGTTGAGGACATAATATTTGTTGGTAAGAGGATGAGGTCTGTTAAGAGATGCTTTCATATGAATGAGAGCAACATTTTTTGAATTTGTAAAACGTCATCCACTGAAACTGGGTCTGCAATAGCTATCAGAATTCATGAATCTCGGAGACTATCTAGCACTACCTGAGTTGCTCTGTCAGCAAGTTAAACCTGGACACACATTTGTCTTAGGCTCAGCCCTGTTAGGTTTGGGTGTGCAGAAAATACTGTAACATAACTTTAGGGTCAGTGAGTTTTAGACAGTGACGAATTTCATCTCTGAACTGCTTGAAAGCTGTGGTTTTGTCTCTAGTCATGCTAGGGGTGGCTAATTCTCAAAAACAGGTAAAGGTGTTAAACAGCTACTCAGTGAAAGAAACAACCTAAAAAGGCAGAATGGAGATAAGCTTCCTATGAAACCTGGCATGTCTGAGCCAGGTTCTTGGCACCATAGTAGATCTACCTTCTGTCAAAAGGAATGGTGGAGGAAAGAGTCTCCTGCATTATGCAAGTCTTTGGTCATACTGTAAGTTGTTGGGAACAGAGCTATTAAGAATAGAGGTAAGTAAGCAAGTGGCTAGTGATGGACCCCAGTATTTAAAAAACATGATGGACTTTGTTTTTTTGCTCCACTTCACCAGGAACTAGTGCATGCAGAGTTCATTGGAGTAGGGATTCTATTGGATCAAGTAGGGGAAGATGCCATATGACAAAAGGAGCTACTTTTTGGTAGACACAGCAGAGAATATGGGGGGAAATAGTTTGAATAAAACCTGCTTATTAAAAAAGGTATATAAAGTAAATTACATAGTGGATAAATAAGAATGCTTTACAGCTCTCACTTAAGTATTATTTCATGGGTTAGGTGAATCCCAATGAAAAGTGAAAAGGAATTAACCAGTGCTGCATTACATTCCTGAGTGTGAATCCCTATTAGTATCTATCTGTGCAGGTGCTTGGTTCCTATTTACATATAGTTGGAGCCCTGGCTCTGAAAAAAAAGAAGCAGGTATTGCAATGACAAAGAGGCTGTCACATGGATTTATGTGCTGGAGTTATGCATTATGCATATAAGAACAAGGCGTGAAAAACGAACATATATGATTAACTGCAAACAGAACAACAACAACAAACACCTGATAATTATCAGCAAACTGATAATTTAAATTAGTTTTATAGTTTCTTACCAGGTGCACAATGCAGTTATTCACAAAATAGGGGTTTTATAGTACAGCTAGTAAATGTCACATCACTTGGTGCTTATGATGTCTTTAGCTATTTGATAGGATTATGTGACATATAAAACTGCAGACTTTGTTCCTTATCCAAAGCAAAGAGTCAGATAATGTTCATAATTTTGGAGAGTGACTACGTATGGAAATCAGGTTAGTTTACACAGCTTTCTAAGTTATATTAACAGCCCAGTCATTCTCTATATAAAACTTAGCTGTTCCTGAACTGAAATATTGCACTTAATAGTGGACTGAGGGGACTGTTAAACTGGAACTTGACTATTAGAGATTACATTAATTACAAAGAAGAAGGTCAGTGCAAAGACAATGTGTGACTTAAACTTTATTTTAAGGACTTCAGCAACACTCAGCCAATGTCTTACAGGGGCATTCAGATGCAGTACATAATTCAAAACAGGAGTAAAAGAATGCAGGGTCTTCCTTAGAGAACAGATTCCTCCAAATCCATCCTTTTGAGGTTAATTTCTAGTATTTAGGCACTTGTAGGAGTCTTGGTATGTTACATTTAATTCCATGTTTCTTGCTGGTTTTATGATAAATTTAACCTTTCATAGCTTTATAAGCTGTGATGATTCTAAATTTTATCAAATATATTTCTGTGTTCTTACAGAAATGCAAAGTGCTTTCCCAAAGTTCCAACTCAGTGTTGATCTACAGCCTAACTGTAGTAAAGGGTCTTGAGAGTAAATAAACAATGTAAATAAATAATGTTTCATTCATGAAAGTAAAGGGTCTTGAGAGTAAATAAACACAGAACAAGTAATATTAATGTGAGTATCTTAGTGTACTTTCAAGAAATAGCTTAAGGTATTTGCAACTGTCTTTTGGTACTCTCCCCCTGCCCACTCCCCCTCAACACTTCTTCCTCCCTGCCAAAAAATGTTTCATTCATGATTTATTTTCCTCTATGTGAAAATAGAGCTTGATGTGAAGAAAGAAATCAGGGAAAGGCAACTAGATCAAATAGCAGATGCATCTGAAAATTAACAAGGGCACAGTTCCTCAGAACTTCTAGGCCTCTAAAAGTACAAACCTAATTTTGCTTAAGCTTTGTCTTTTGGCACTATAGCATCTAACACAAAAATGAAACAAAGCAGGTCAATATGCTGTTTGGTTTTTACTAACCAGATGTATTCTGCATTTTTGAATAGCTGAGCATGTGTCAGAACACTGCAAATATTAGTAATTGCATGTGGTATCATTAGGGATTCGTCATGGAATTTCTTAAGCTGAGTGATGCTTTGTTGTGCAAAGGGAAGAAAATGTTTATTTTGGGAGAAAAATGAAAAGTACAATTTTAGACTGAATGACCCAAATTCATGTCTGAAAGTACAAGGTAACATACTGTACCTAAGTTTGTGAATGACACATCATGTCTGCTCAGCTGTTACTTTCTTACAGCTACTGGCTCCTCATATATCTAACATTTGCTAATAGCAAAACAGCAAAAAGAAAGTAAGATAGAAGTGTTATTATGCAAAGTCCCATAAAATCTATGGTATCTATTTTCCCTGCCCAGGTAGGAGAATTATTTGTTCTATTAAACTAGATTTTAGTTCTGGAGATAAGACTTTAACTTTTAAATTTCAGTTTTCTGTTTTTCCACTGTTCTGCATGTTACAGTGAGTAATTATTTTGTTATAAAATCATAATTTTTATTGAAACTTCAAAGTGCTTCATGATTTTGAAGACATTGCAAAGACAAGTTCCCCTAGAGGCAATGTTAATGCTAAATACACAGCATTAGAGTGAAGCCAGGAATTTTAAAAGTCAGAAGAATCTCAGCTGGGGGCTGGTCCAAAGCTGGTCAGAATCAATGGCAGTCATTGATTGGGTTCATTGGGCATTGACCCAATCCCTGGATAACTTCCTGCTGTTTTATGACAGCCATATAACTTTACAAATGTTCACATGAATATTTCCAATATAATATTTATCTTACTTGTGAATGTCAGAGGGTGAAACGATTTTATATGAAACAAGAATCAGAGTAGAAAATAGATGAACAGGGAAAAGATATGTAGAAGCAACATTTTGATCTCATAAGCCACTTTTCTGTAGCTCCTTTAAAGAGTATAAAAATCTCCTGGAAGAACACTGGGGAGAGAAAGGTATCTGAGAGATTTGAGATTGCAATGATCGCAATGAATAACTATTTCTCTTCATACCAATGGTACATCCAGATACACTATTTGTCTAAGCATGCTGTAACATTTGATTTTCTGCTCAATAAGCTACTTAACAGACATACAATTCAATTCTGAAGTTACTTGCTTACCTTAAATATCTTATTTCTAAACTAGGTGTTTATGGTCTGTAAGATTAAAAGAAGAGATCTGAGAATATTAGTGTACTGACTAAACATAACCTTTCTCATGGTATGTGATAAATAATTTAATAGAGAAACTTTATAGATCTTTTTCAGTCTGGTATCTATCATGTCCTGCAGTTAGAAATAAAGTGGAAAATTATACCTCTGACATAAAGAGAACATACTAGTGAAAATGCTGCAGAGGATAATACTAACATTTACTCAATGCTGTTGACACTGGAACTTAGGGGCCTTTCAGTGTCATCCAGTGTCATATATGGGTGACAGTCCCAACAGCATTTTTTGAAATGAAGTGTCAGAGGCAGCTGAATCAGAATGGCTGGATTTGTATAACTGATCTGGCTTTACAAGGAGTGTTAATTTCCAGAATAAAACTTGGATTTTAAAATGTGGGGTTTTTTTTTCATGTGCCTAAAATGGAAACTCATGGGATATTTTTGATGGTGAAAGAGGAGTTTTCTCTTCATACACTTTCAGTCATTAACAAAAGTGGCAGTTGATGATCTTAATGTCAGATCTTAGCTGCACTTCATGCACTTTGCCTTGTGAGTGTGAAGGGGAACAACAATTGATTTCACAGGCAGTTAGGTAACTGCTGTTTCCTAGGTTAAAGCGATTTATTCAGTATACATGAAAGGATAAATGATTTCTCTTAGCAATCAGCAGGTTTTAGCAAATAGTTTGAGGACAAAACATATTAGTGCTCCTGGTTAATTCCCAGCTGAGGGTTATATTTCAGTCACTGCATAAATACATTGCTTTCTGCTAAAGTTTTAACTTCACATTTTTAATTCTAATCTCTAAGATCTTTCATGACCTTAGTCCTGCAGAGCTAAACTTTCATTTCCTCCACATGTCATCCTGTGCCATGTATTTAATAGATTGTCATTTATTAATCATCTCCAAATGCAAATTGAAGATGTCAGGTGCAGGAGCCCTTGTTATCTATTCTCTAGGGCTTGATATTCTCTGCCTGGGCTATTGGATCAGCAGTTTTGTGGATGTGTTGAAAAATCAGATGAGTACACAACCAGTATCTCAGGTGTTTCAGGCAGCTTGGAAGAACTGTGAATTCTCTTCTGTTGCTGAGAAATCAGATGAGTACACAACCAGTATCTCAGGTGTTTTAGGCAGCTTAGAAGAACTGTGAATTCTCTTCTTCTGTTGCTGAGTTTTATTTTTTATTTTTTTCCTCTCCTCTGTACAATGTGATTCTCATCATGAAAGATACTTTATAAATGTATGTTGAATAGTTAAATACTGAGCCAATTTGTAAAACATCTTGATAATATTTTAAACCAGTACACAACCAGTATCTCAGGTGTTTTAGGCAGCTTAGAAGAACTGTGAATTCTCTTCTTCTGTTGCTGAGTTTTATTTTTTATTTTTTTCCTCTCCTCTGTACAATGTGATTCTCATCATGAAAGATACTTTATAAATGTATGTTGAATAGTTAAATACTGAGCCAATTTGTAAAACATCTTGATAATATTTTAAACCTGAATTAGGTTATTACCTTGATTGCATTTGACTAATGTGCCAGCTCATTAGGAAGCTGGCATACATAAAGCAAGCATATTATGGTAAAGAATGAATGAAATTTTACTCACAGCTTTTAGAAAGGCATTCTGTGCAGGAAGAACAGAGAATATAGTCAGAATCAAAGTGTGCAGTTATTGTAAAATGGTTCTCATCTCTAATTCAATTTCTGGAGTATAGATAGAAAAAAAATAATAGTTCCTATTCAATAAAATATCTCCAAAGCCTTTCTTTCCTCTTCTTCACTTCTACCACACCTCTTAGAAAAAGGAAACCAAACTTAGTTTTTATTACTATGACCAAGATACCTAGTAGCATGACTTTACAGATTTCAAATGTCAAGTTTAATTAGGAATTAGCAGATGGAATGTATGACAGGATGATTGTGGATTTAAAAAAAGTAAAGGAGAATCCTGGAGAAACCACCAGAGCATTGTGTTTGAAGTAGCAAAGTAGAGGAAATTCACAAATTTTTCTTCATATTTTTTTAAAGATTGCTGTTTTGTGGACACTATTCACATGAGCGTCAGAAACAGCACAGTAGGCATGAAAGGGAAATGAAGCAAACAGTGCCTGACTTACAGAGAGACAATAGATATTCCTAAATATGATCTTAAGTGATTATATTTGGTAGTCATCAGTCCTCCAGCTTTCTCTGGGCTGTAAACAAGGTCTCTTACTGCTACCAGGCTATTCTACTGTAGCCCCATTTGTCATATGGGAAAGCAATGTAATTCTTCTCCAGGTAACTTCATTAAGAAAAGGCTGATGGTACCTATACATGCTGCACACAGAAGGAGGTTTGTGTCAGTTGAACAAGTAAATGGGGAAGAGCTGTTTCTTTCTTTTTCCTTTTGGCTGTGGGTAAGAGAGGGGAGGGACTGAGGTGTGTTACAGTTGATTTGATACTGTAGCAGAAGATGTCATATTTCACCTTTTTGTAGCTTTCAAAATTTAGTATCTCCTAGTGCAAGAAAAAGCATTGGAAGAACCATGGCTTGAAAATGTTAGGAGTGACATGAAAATGGCATGTGGTGGTGGTCCCTGGTAGCAATGTCTGTCTGCCAAGTGTCTCATTAATCCATTAATAATCCTATTACGCCTTCATTATGGGAAGGTCTAATCTTTGTAACAGAACTTAGATTGTTTGCATAGAACTTTTTGATTAATGTATCTTTATTTTTACAGTGCATATCTATGTTGCCTTACACTGATACCCTTAACTACGCTTAACAGATATTGAAGATGTGGGTTAAAGCTTAGGCCTGATAAATTCAGAAATGTGTATAAATATGTAATTTTCCATCAAGTTTGTTCTTGCAGGTGGTGGTATTAGTGGTATTACTTAATGAGTTTAATACTGTATTGCTAGTATTTAATCATGTCATATTCTGCTGTTCATCGTTAGTTAATGTGTCACCGACTAATGAAAGTGTCAAGGTTAAAATTATATTGGTAGTACATTGTAGGGAATGATTTTTGGTCCTGAAAATAAGTTCATTTTCTTTTCTGCATTTTTTTCCTCCTCCCAGCCCCACCTTTTTTTTAAATGTTTTGAGTACAGTGTGTAGCTTCTTTCTCCCCCCTGATATGTTTCATCATTCTCATGTTTTATAAGACGAGAAAATCAGGATTTTCTCAGAAGAGTCTCATTCTTTTATTGGGCTGCACCACTTGGACCTCATTTATCATAAAGGGAAGGGCTGTAACTGTTCTCCACACAACACTGTTAAGAAACCCTTGATACTTGTAGGCTAGTAGGTGGGCCCCAAAGCTATCATTTTGTCCAGTTAAATGTGAGTGTGTGTGTGTGTATAGAGAATGGTCCCTGACACTCATTTTTTTGTAGAAGTGTTCCAGAATTAGCCCTGTTAGCTGATGTAACTTTTCTTGCTTGGTACCCAAATTAACTCAGTTTGGGAAGTGATGTACTGGCTTCGCTGAAGTCACCTGGATAGTTCTGTCCATTTGATGTCCTCACATCTTGACCGTAAATTCCTCTGTTCTCTAAAGGAAGCTCTGGGAGTGGGGGAGCTACTGTAAAGGACTGCAATGCAGAGTGTACAACCCTGTGCTCACCCCTGTGTGTTAAGTGAAACTGAAATCTCAACTTCTGTTCTTATTTATAGATATTTTAACAATGATGCAACCAAGTACAAAATTAACTTGATGTTTGCATAACATGACTAAACAGCTGGGAAGAGGGGATTGAATTCCTGAACAAAAGCAAATGTCAATCACATGCAACAAAAAATAAGGACCTGGTCTGAAGACAGAGATAATTTTGTCTCTTCCAGGCTTTAAATTTGATAGTGTTCAGTATCCTCACAAGACTGGATGGAACCTGGGTAAGCCAAGAATTGATTGCTAGGAGGAAGGTAGGTTAAAAAGGATTAATTCTACTTAAATTGGGTTCTTTAAAAAGAAAAAAAACCATGAAAAGGGATTTCTGTTTGTTTGTTGCTGTTTTGGGTTTTTTAAAATTTTGTGCTGTTAGTCTTGAATTGTCATTTTCACAATAATTTGCTCTTTCTTGAAGGCTTAGTTTTAAGTATTTCTGATATGCTTGAGAGAGTAATTATTCAAGATAATCTTTGCTTCTCTTCTCCTGGGCTTGTAGTGTTTTACTCTGTTTTCTGTACATTGAGCTTTTTAACATCCATTCAGTGCAAGTGTAGCAGAAAGAACACTATGAAATATGAAAGGCCTGGATGTTGTCAAGGGCCTTATCAAGTCTGTAAATTATTTGATATAGTGCTGGATCTTCCATGACTTCGTTTTTTTCACCCTGACATTAAATGAAGGAAAAACAATTACTGTCAGTGTACAAGTACTCCCTATCTTGTGTCACATCAAAGAGCTCTTCTGATTAAATAAAATGATCTCCTCCTCACAGTTCTGTAGTTCCAATGGCACAATTTCTGCCTGACAGCACTACCTGTTCATTAATCTTTTTTTCTTTTTCTTTTTTCCCCTTGTTATTTTTCATGCAAATGACTTCAATTTATGGCTAGCAAATGTTTCATTGCTAAGCTGGGGGGTTCAGTAGCTTGGATTCTGCTATGCAGTGTTAAAATCCTGTAATTTCCCCTATATGCTATTTGAGCTATATGAGACTTCACACATTCTTAGGCTAAAGTCAGGTCTTTACTGTAGAAACACACATAGCAAAGGCAGCTTCGTCACAGCAGGGTAATTTGAAAGGTTTTTGGTGCCCAAAAGAGTTGAAAAGCTGTTGCATGAAAAAGTTGAAAAGCTGTTGCAGGAAAGATAACTTGCTACTGATGACTGATATGATCCTTGCGGTTTCACAAGGTGCTAGATTACAGACCTCCTTTCACCTTGCAAACGTGAAATCTGGGTAAGGATTTTCATAATCCCTCAAACCATTGCCTATTAGAGGGGAGCCTTGTGTCAGGTCAGTTCATCCAATGTTCAAGACTGGGGACTGCAGGACTCCTTTCTAGCAGTTCAGATAGTCTTTGGGAAAGGATGAAGGCTTTAGTTTTGTGCTTGGTGCTTCGAATATTTACTATGGATAAAATCATCCTCGTTTTTGGAAGGTCTGTTAAAACTGTTTTCAAGTTGGCTAAATATGTGACTATCTTTGAGCTATAGCAGTCTAATAATGAAACTCGGGTAACACAAGAATATAACATACTTAACAAATGATTTCACTCCCTAATAGACATAAGTATCTTTAGCACATTATTTTACACTTGTGTAATCTTCTGTGGTTTTTTTACCCTGTATATGAGATAAAATAGTTAAGGCAGATGTGCAGTAAGAAAAAAGTTTGATCTCATCCATCTCTGCCTACCTCTTTCAGTCTGACAGCAAAATTGTGTTCAGTTTGCATTGTACCCTCTTCTCCTTTCTGTGATTAGAACTCAAAAGAGTTTCCTAGGGAAGAAAAATCACTATTAAAAAAGCTGTCTGGAAGGCTGCCTGCTTAAGTGCACTAGCTGATAGTCTCCAGCCCAGAGTATCAAGGTAGCTCACTTTTTTAAAAAAAAATTATTTTTATAATCTTGACACTGCTATCCAGAGTATCAAGGTAGCTCACTTTTTTTAAAAAAATTTATTTTTATAATCTTGACACTGCTAATAGATTACTTCTTGGAAAAGTGGCTGTGAACAGTTGCCACCATGTGGTAGGCTACTCAGTATGCAAATGGTCCCTGGCTTGCTTTCCAGAAGTTAGAGGGAATCCAGTTGATTTGTTCATAGGGTGCAGTAAGAATAACATGATAAGAAGGTGTCTGTTATTTGGTGTTGGTATTGTTATACCAAATCATTTAAATAAATAAAATATTATCAAAAACTTTATTCTTGAAAGAAACAGAAGAGCCAGCAATTGGTAGGTCAGCATCATGTACAAAATTAGGGGCACCAGTCCTACCTGCATTTACAAAGCAGATTCTGTGATCTCCCCATTGATCATATGGAGTAGCTATGCCTGCATTTGTTTGTGATCCCTAAGGTCTGGAGGTAGTAGCTGTTGAAGGGCTTTGGTTTTTTAACCCCTAATGATGCCCATATCCTTTAACTTCTTGAGCATTAGTCAAGACTTTAATATTTCATTATGCTTTTGCGTACCAAATTGCTGACAGTGGCACAGTAGGTCCCTTTTACAAAAGAGGAAAATAGGACACAAATTGTAGCTATTTCTAGTGAGTATGAAATGAATTGGTGAGTGTGAAACAGCACTCAAGTTTACAGCAGACATGTGGTTTGTGCTGTATAACCAGGAGGTTTTTTTTCGGTACTTGGAACTCCAGAGATGTGTTTAATTTGTTGGCAAACAACAGTCTGTGACAAAGAAACAGTACTGCTGAGCAAAGATTAATCATGTGTAAATGTTTCAAAAACTGGGAAGGATAACCAGGTGCATATGTTTCTTATTTCAGTCTGGAATGATTTCCCCCCTGTACAATTAGCTGAACCAGAAAAAAAGAAAAAAGCTTATAATGTAAGTGCCAGCTCACTGAAATGTAAAGCTATAGTTGTAGTCTCTATAAACAGCAACTGAAGTGTGAAGGATTAGTTTGAACCCCAACAGACCCTGGTTATGAAGAGGTAACAGAAATTAAGCATTGGGTGAAAGGGTTGAGAAAAACTTAGCTAAAGCATTGTTGTTGCTCTGCTGTGGTTTTACAGCAACTTAAGCAGGTGTGCTTGCCATTTTATAGATTTTTCTTTCCAGTCTCTCAGAATGTGCTAATTTTATGTGTTTTCTTCTTCCTTTCTCATCCTGTTGTGCAAGCAGAGAGGCCTGTGGAAGTGGGCTGCTGTGTGAGCATCGTTATCCTTGTGGATTTCAGCACCAAAAAGAAGCAACAGTGCCTCAGTAAGCATACTGTGACACAGCTCTGGGCTGCTGCTGTCCAGTTAGGAGATGGGAGGGATCAGGCCAAAGCTCAAACTATTTGATCAGTTTTATGTAAGGTTGGCATACACGTGGCATTGTGCTAGAACATATGCACACAAGGAAGGGGAAGCTCTTTGAAACAGTGTGCTTTATTTTAGCAAGTTAAATACCACCTTTCATCTTTTTCTGCAATTTTCAGGGAACAAAAGGTCTATATAAACTGTAGGTGTGATGTGAGAAAGTATGTATATAAACAAAAGGTCTATATAAACTGTAGGTGCGATGTGAGAAAGTATGTGTATATATATGTAACATCCCTTGGAATAAGCAGTAGATTCAGTGAATAACTGCTAAATTGCTTTTCTAAATACTGAATTGCATAGAACAAGATAGTTTGGGATTTTTCTTTTCTAAAATTATATTTATATTTGATTCCTGTATATTAAGCTATTCCTTCTACTCTTGGTGCTTGAAATGTATGAATATTGTGTCTTCTCTTGTTCAAGAGAGTCAGAGGTATGTGATACCTGCCTCTTCAAATCACAATGAGTTGCTTTGAGTGGTAGGAGTGATAGACCATTTTTAGATTTTTATGTTTTGGTCTTTGTGCTTTTTTCGGATAACCTCTGTCTCTATGAGAAACTCTTTTCTGGCTGAAATACAAAGGTACCCCACAACAGAACTGGTCTATAAAACTGCCACTGTTTCTGTATGTATAAATGGCTTTCAAATGAGTTACTTAACAAATGTCAAAAATTTAAGGTACAGTTGCCTGTTATGAAGATTCCTTAAGATTCATTTGGCATAATTTGCTGTTGTGTTTTACCATCTTTCTTCTTGGCCAGTCATTGTTGGTATCTGAAAAAGGAACTTTTTTTCTTTTACTTTTTGCTTTTCTCCCTTCTCTAAGGAACAAGGGTAACACACGACTTGCTAGGAACTTGACATTGCATGGTTTTCAGGTGCAGAGCCTGTAGGCCTAGAAGTTGCTTTGAGCACAAAGGGCTATGCCACTCTTTTGTGATGTCAAAACTGCAGCTTTTAGCCTAGCTTTGATGTAATTGCAGTTGGATATTTAACAAGCCATCACTTCAGTGTGTACTTGGCACACCAGAAGAGATGAGCTAGTGCTTCTTGTTCTGTGCAAGTACTGTGTCTCAGTACTGTGCACATAGACTCATAGAATCAACTGGGT
>NW_008679850.1:0-9465 GCF_000695815.1 Acanthisitta chloris | reverse complement strand
AGTGGAAACATTCCTACCGCGTTCCCAGCCCGTCTGTGAGCGGCAGTGCTGGTCACATCGGTCTTGCCAATCATTATCCAGCCAGGAATGTCTGTTCCTAGACAGAGGCCTCTGCCATACCCAGCCGGGTGGCATATCCCACCAAACAATACCGTATGGGCACACCACATCTGCCAGAGCTGCTCTGCCCGGCGCTGGCACAGCCCCTGCCCCAGGACCACTCCATCCCTCCCGTAGGGATACAGCTCTCCGCTCACTATGGGAAGCATAAGGGCCACAGCACCCCAGGAACACGCGGGTGAGCAGCAGGGTTAAACATTGACAGTGGTGTTGCAATTGCCAGGAAAGTTGAAGTTACCCAAGGGAGAGGTAGGGCAGCTGCTACTCCCGATTGAGCAACTGCATGGAGGGGAAAAAGCAGGTTCCTCTGGGTCCCTGCGGCCTCTGAACTTGAGGCATCTTTCCCCCCCTTTTCCTCCTGCGAGGAAATCAGCATGACAGCAGCATTGCCAGCTATGGGATGCTCTTCATGGATCCCTTTCTACCTCTAAAGGCAAACTGGCTGTTTAAACCTTTCAAACTCTAAATGTTAGCATATACTACCTGAGAGGAAGGAAGACACAAAATTAGAAACCAGTGACGGATAAATACTGTAGTAATTAAGTCTCTCTATAGGTGTCCACTGGCTGCAGGACAGCATGAGAGTCTCTCCCACTGTCATTTCTAGAGGCTGTTTGTCCATCAGCCAAGACAGCCCACAGCACTTCCACAGCTCTGCCTTGCAGAGCCAAATGCAAAGAGGCTGCTTAGAGGGGACTCGGGAAGAGAGAATAACTAGGATACTTCTAAATCACAAAAAAACATCCCATGAGTTAGTTATACCTTGTCATTTAAGCAAGACCAGGGAAAGGAGTAAAATTGGAAACTTTCTGCTTAGGGTTGTCACAAAGCCAACTACTTCTGCCCCCATGAGTTGTCCAGAAGTCTTGAAACCCAGAGCCAGCCAGAAGGGTCCCACCACAAAGGCTGATGTCCCTCCAGATGCCTGCAATCCTCAGAGCTGCCAAGAGCTGCTCTGGCCTGTAAGAAGAGCTAATGTCTGACCTGCATTGTATATCAGGCCCTTTGCACGTAAAAGCAAAAATGTCCACGTATCCATACATCATGAGCTTACAGGAATTTCACTGACCTGCACAGTTCTGCAGGTCCCTTCACACACACTACCAAAAAAATCACAACCTGCTGAGTCAAGCAAGGAGCAGAAAGCCAAGCACTACCTCACTGTGGCTGACAGCACTGCAGGTGAAAACAAGCTCTTCCTGTCAAAGCAGAAACTACCAAGGAAATACGGATACAGCTGCAGCGTTAGCAGGGCAGAACCCTCCGGCAGCTGAGATGTAAATCCCTGCAGCAAGGCAAGCCCTGGCAGGGGGAGGGCTCCCTTCAGCTCTCTTGTTTTAGCACAACACACAGCCTAGTGGTCTGCACACACAGGACGCCGTGACAGCCTGCTTAGCACCACCTGCCACCCACCTTGTCCCCTCTGCACCCTCTTCTCCGAGAAAACAGGTTTCACATCACAGCACACAGCCCAGACAAGGAGTGGAGCTCACAGGCTGCTCCAACCCTGGCTAAATCCCAGAAAAAAAATCTGCATTGCACGAAGGCTCAGCTCACCTTCCTGCTCCCTAGAACAGCTTCACTGCTGCCTTCTGAAGTGTCAAGAACTCTGGGCTGACTCCATGCAGGGGGAACAACAAGCTGGGACAGGCTGGATGCAAAGCCATGGCCTTGGTTTATGAAGGAAGACTGGTTGCAACTGGAAGGGCCAGTTTATTAGAGAAACCTCACATTGCAGAGAAGTCACAACACATTGGAAAGGGTCCAGGCCTGCTGAGGGGGCCAGTCTTCTGCAGCAGCACAGATCTACGTCCCCCAGCTCCAACCCCAGCAGGTGCCACAAAGGGAAGGGTGAACTGTAACACAGCTTATGTTTACAAGCAGCCTGAGAGAGCCAGGATTACAGTTCCAGAAAGCCTCCCCGTCAGACAACAGTTAAAACAAAAATGGTTTAAAATGTTTAAAAGCTCCATGTTCTTGGCTGCAGCATAGTGGGGAGGCAAAGGTCTACAACACACACAGGCCTCCGTGGGTCTCGGCACTCGGTCTGATCTACCAGTGAAGGCCAGAGGGAGGGGTCTTCTCATCTTTGTTGCTTTCCAGGGAAAAGGGTGGGATTCGGACATCAAAGTGGGAGCCATCAGGCCTCTCAAATCGAAAAGTACCCCTGCAAAATAATGGCAGACATCACGCTGAGGCCAGGGACAAGCACAGCTAGGAAGCATCAGCAAGAAGGTAAAACATGAGCTCTTCCATATCCTGTGCAGGGGTTCTGAGGGTCTGCAAGGCTGGTCCAGCAGCAAGAACCAGTTCAGCAGCAGGAGCATCTGCTGTCAAGATGACTCATTTATTGAGGACTCCTGAGCTATTTTACATCACATCTCTAATATATGTTTCCTGCATGAAGCTGTGATGATTGGAGCTCACAGGAGGCAAATGCACTCCAAGCACCTGTGGTGGTGTTTACCCAACTCCCACAGGAGACAGAGCCCTCTGAGCTATTTTTACAAGCTGATTACACGTAAATTCAGATTTGTGTTTCTTGGCAGAAGCTCCACTGGCTAAGGAGTCTGTGATAATAAGAAATTCCATCACACATGCAATTTGGAATAGCTTTTGCTTTTCATTTCAGAACTGAATCTGCCTGTCCTTGTGCAACAATCTGTTTACTGCTCTTAACTACAGGCAACTGCACTGCAGGGCATGGGCAGGAGGACCATGGAGATAAATTAGCAGGCTCTCAGGACAGAAAGGATACAGTTGAACACCAGAAAACAAGCTGAGCAGCTTCTGAGCTGTAGAACCTTTGCCTCTTTCTCTTCAGGATGTGTGCAGAGGGAAAAAAACTACTAAACTATCTGGTTTTATTCCCCAGGGCATGCACTGAGGCAATTCAAAATACCTGACATGGCAAACCAGGGTATATCTTATATGCAAAAAGTTGCTCTGCTGCTTTTTCCCAACTCAAAGGCAGCTTAACTCTGAGGCAGATTTACTTAAAAAATGCAAGCCAGAAAGACCTGTCATACAGAGGCAAGAGGTGGCTGTGCATTCCTTGTCAACACAGAGGTGACACTAGATGTGCTAACCCAGGCAAAATGCAAAACAAAGGGAAACTGCTTCAACCCTGCAGCACAGGAAAAGAATAACTCAGCTGAGCACTTACCTACCTTTGCTTAGAGGAGATTTAAATACCAGTTAGATTGAAGGCCTTATCTGGTCTAAACTGGGAAAAACCCTGCATGCCAATTCCTCGTGGACACACAACTGTATAGCTTCACTCAGGGATAGAGATAAAGCTCAGTCCTCCCTCAAGAGAGGGGATACCAGTGCACACATCCCTGGTGCTGAGGGAAACACCAGCACAAGGCCTCTCTTGCACCAGTGACCAGAATGGACACAAACTGAGTACGTACAGCAGATGACAAAGAATTGCTTCATGTCTTCAAATCCAGTCTAGCACAGACCACAGGAGGATAAATTAGCCTAGAACCACTCTTGGTGCAGGGAACCAATAGATCACCTTATCACTAACTGGGCTACAGCTATAGAAAACCTCATCAAATTTTAACTACCAAATATGTCCCATCCAGTCCACTTCCACCCAGCTTTCAGTCATAACTCCAGGCTGCAAACTGCACCCCAGCTCACTGCTGTGGGGTCCCACATCTGAAACACCGCTGCAATACAAAGGGCTTCTTACCACATGTGACCACTGGATGCCTGCAGGGAGACGTGACTGCTGTACTGAAATGCTGGCTGTTCTTTGGACAAAACTGGCTCCTGGAAAGACAAGAGACCACTGGGCATCAACAACAGATCTTAACGTTTCTCCACAGACAGATATCAAGATGAAATTTATACAGTGAGAAGAGAGAGATCCATACCCCAACATCACTACACAATGAACAACTCGCCCAGTGGGTAGCACCAGAACCATGTTATTATCCCAGCTTTCCCATCACCACTCATTTAGGATCATTTTCCAACACTCAGCATGAAGTTTTGGCTCATGCAGACTAACAACAGATAAAAAGCTCACATGTCTTCATGTGACTTTTCATTGCCAGTTTCCCATTCCTTCTATATCCACTAAGCAATTTACTGGCAAATCAACCCAAACAAGCAAGAGAACTCCAGCAAAGGGTTGTGCTTCCCAAAAAAGCTGCATGAAACCTACCCTTCCTACAACACCACGGCCCCGGACCGTTTCCAAGGTGCCAGACAAGCTAAATATCCTCCAGTGCCGTTCTCGGAGCTGTACCACTTCACTGTCCAGGTTCTCCAAGCGGATACAGTAGCGCCACTGGACAGAAGAAAGACTGTTATCAAGAACTGGAATCAGCTGCAACAAGTTGATAACCCACAGCCGATACTGGGAAACAGTTGCCAGGCAAAGGCTACTCTCCCTCAGGGCTTATCACACACAGCAGTGATGCCACGGCATATAAACTCCTTCCCTTTAGCTGCTCCATGAAAAAAAAGGCACTTACCCAGTAGACATGGGAATTCTGGGCTTCCTGTCAAGAGAAACAAAAGACTTTAGCAGCTGCCCTTCGACACTCGGCGCCAAAACCTCTTCAGCTGTCAGCACAGCACCGGCACAGGGGCTCTCACTCCATGCCAGCTTGACGCAGACAACTCACATGAGCACAGACAGCTGCTCTCCGAGGCCGTCCATCGGCATAGCCTGGCACTGGCTCTGCTCTACACATGTAATCATGAGGTGGGAGATTTGCAAGGATCTCGTGACAACCCAGGGTTGATCTCCATGTTAATTACGCACTTTCTACAGAGCTAGAAACACCCGTTTCCTTGCCTTCAGGCACCTGTTTTTCTGACAAGGTTAGGACAAACGTCAGTTGGGCTCCACAGAAGTTGTAAACCCCCCCCTGCCACAGGCAGCTGTGCTTGGAAATCAAACTGCTGTGGGAATTCCCAGCCCTCCCGCTCAGGAATCTATTGGAGCCTCATTATTTTGGATGGTCCATATGAAGTACTATGCTATAAAGAGCACACGGTTATCAGCTAAATCCAAAAGGCTTTAGCCAAACCCTCTAACCCACACTGGAACCAGGAAACCAGGGCAGGCACCCAGAGCCCATCACTGGGCAGGATAACAGACGTGTCTGTTGTTACAGGGCAGATGGCCCTGGTGCCACCTCACACATCCCCATCTGTGACTCAGGCACTACAGGACCAGCTCACAAACCTTCCTAAATATCCTGCCAGCACTGTTCTGCCCAACACTACAGGATAATTCCCATCCTACAGATAACAAGCAAACACCAAGATGCAGGAGCTGTTCTCCAAAAACGTATGACAAAACAGTTTCATGTTTATACCTTTGCTGCACAACATGAGAATGAAATCGAAACTGTGATTAAAATGTCATTTGTTCAGCAAACAGAAGGTACCTTCGGTCAGTAAACTGGACTTAGAAATAACATGCCAGTTAAGCAGATGGCAGGACTAGCACAGCAACATGCAGCACAGACCTACCCTCATGCCCATGTAGAAGGGGATGACTGTGACGCGGATGTTCTCCGTGGTCTCTCGGTGCACATCAGAGAGCTCCAGCCAGGGGTGGTTCTTCTCCTGCCATGCACACAGTGTATCCCTTGCTACAAAAGGTGGGACTGTGGGGAGGGAAAGGTGAGAGTTCATGAGGAGAGGCAACACCGTACCTGGAGTGCTCTCACCCCAAAGCAACTCCTTTCACATAGGTAAAAATAATTATTTAAAGGCAGCTTTACTGTAACAAACCCAAACCAGACATGATTTTTACACCACATCCAAGATGATGAGTTCTGGGTACTTGTTATAGAGTACCTCAAGTGTCTGGCTCTGAAAAGCTCCCTATGAAAGAGAAATTACCTTTAGTTTGGTCATACATGAGGAACCTCTCAAAGAGCTCATGTTGGATGGGCACTTGATCAGTGGAGCTGTAGGGAAGGATATCTTCATGGCTTACATAGTCTAAACCTAAAAAAGAAAGCCCAAAAGCCATTGAACTTCCCCAGAAAAGTGCAGCTCGGAAGTCTCCTGGCAAAGAAAAATGGATCACACTAGTGAGAAGTGAAGAAAAGGACCTTGGCAGCAGAAACCAAAGCTAATACCATGACGGCAAGGAAGAATGGAGGAAATGGGCCAGCAATAACCCTTGGCAGCAGTCTCCTGTGAGATTTCTCCATCGAATGATTCCTCTGATAAACACACACTGCCTGCAAAGTGCCTCCACCCCCTCAAAAGCCCATTGGGCAGGAAAGGACAGGAAGAGAACCAGCTGTCCAAAGTAGAATGGCCTATATCCAACAGGGTATAGGAATAGATCCTGATCAGGGACTCAAATCAGGCATGTCTGTGTTTGACCACAGAGTGTCCAACTTCCAGCTATCCAAAGAGCTTCCTGTACTTTAGTCAATCTGTTGTTTCCAGCACAGCCCCAAACTACAGACAGATCCACTACAGAAATGTCTTGTAGGAACTGCTGCCTCACTGGCAGGAGTTGACCACTGATGACTCTTCTGACCTCACTTCATGACAATTCACATCTCCACAGAGACTGAGGGAGGATTTTGCTCACCTGGGATGGCATAGAGGGCTCTGCTGTCATCATGGTTTGCCAGGAACGTCACTGCTT
Source organism: Acanthisitta chloris (assembly GCF_000695815.1). Taxonomy (NCBI): domain Eukaryota; kingdom Metazoa; phylum Chordata; class Aves; order Passeriformes; family Acanthisittidae; genus Acanthisitta; species Acanthisitta chloris. Next base: position 2,702 of record NW_008679850.1, on the reverse strand, counting down.
CTGTCTGTGATCTCTGAGACTGAGAAAAAGGGAAATGTATTAGAAAAGGAAGTCTTTCTGTGTGGATTGTTATGGGGCAGTTTCCAGCCACACTTCAGTTTACTATTGTGGTTTCTAAAGTGTGTAACATTTACTGCATTTAACCAATTCATCTCAGAACATCTCTCCTTTTAATTCCTTTAGACTAACTTTCCACTCAAACAAGTGAGGAACCTCTTCAGTGCTGCAACCCACATTCACAATGACCTGCATGCAACAGAGTAGGAACAGCAACAGGATGAGGAAAGGAGGCTGAAAAGGAAAAACATGATCCAGAAAACAGACATAAAACATTCCAGATTTATCTTTTTCAGGGAAAATATGTCCTGAAGAACAAATTTGTCCTAAAATACTAATCAATCCAGTTAGCCACCAAAGCCATTTTCTTTCAGTCTGTCCATCTGAACCACTCCCATAGGAGAAGATATTTGAGTCTCAACACCAAGATTATTTATTACTTACTATATGTGGGCAGTCCCGAGCATCTATTAACACCTGGTAGTAAGTGTGTGTTTTGCCTTTCACCTCTTTGGAACCATGGCCTGCCACGTTCTCACTCCTGAAGAGAAAAGCAGAGCTCTGAGCTCAAGCACAGGATGGCAGTAAATTACTGTTACCAGGACCAATCACATTCATACACAATGTTTTTTAAAAACACATTTCACAGGATGTAATCATTCAATTCCACCCAAACCAAACCCCTGTCAGCCACCCACACAAACACAGATGGGCAGAGATGACCGTCAGTGGTATTCGTCACAGGCACAACAGCTCTGTTGTCAGACAGCTCAGTGGTTCTTCCTGCTCAATCCAGTCTCTTCTCTGGAGAGGGTATTCCTACTGCCCTCTGAGTCTCTCTGCTTATTCCTCATTCCTTCCCAGAACACCTCATCACAGCCAGGGGAGGAATGGATGGAAAAGAGGAGAGAATTGAGCAGAGACTCAGTCCATGAGAAGGACAAACTTGGCTTAGTAAGTTGAAACTGGGGAGGAAGATGTCAAATCCAATTCACTGGCAGTTTACAGAAGGAGCAGAAATTTGTAACACAGGGGCCTAGGCCTAACACAAAAAGGGGCTTTGAGTTAAAGGGGGTTTATTATTAAAAAAAACTTTATTATTACAAAAGTCTTATAAGGATATTTTATTATCAAGAAACATAAGGAAGTTTTAAACCATAAAAGAATGTCAGGAGCATGATGTTTTAATTTTATTTCCTTCACACAGACACTTTCATCCTTCATACTTTCCCCCTTCACACTTTCACCCTGTCTCTAATTAACACAAAATTAATACTCCTACAATGCCTCTTCTTTAAGCACCTCTCCTACCTTACAATCATGCAAACATCCTCCTTAAAAACACTTGTTTGCCACAAGCAGGAAACTTGCTACAAAATGTAATTGTAACAGTACAACATAAACCAGAACAAATCCTTACTTTTCTGTGACAGGAGAAGCCACATCCCGATCATACAGCCTGGCTTGCCAGGGAAACAGGACTATTCCTCGATAACCAAACACACTGTGAAGGAAGAGCTGAAAGGAACAAATAATTGCAGTTGAATTCACAGCAAGTTTTAATCAGCACAGACACAACAGAAAACATGAAGCCAAGAGCCCTTTTCTGATAGTATTTGAAACTCTGGTAACTAAGTAGAACTAGAAATATTTACAAGGGGTATGAATGTGTGGGATGGGAATTCAGGGAGAATCACCACTGTGAGAACCCAGAGCAGAAACAAAGAGGGAACACATTCTGGGATGAGACAAGAAACCCATGTCATCTCTATCCCGTAACAGGGAAGGACCAAACCAGTAACAAACTAATAGAGCAGCAAAAAGAAGACCAGCATGGGAGAAGCAGCTCAGAAACAGATCTGAGTCATAAGCATAGAAATGACAAGTTTAGTTGTTATTTCTCAAATTCAGTGATTGTCTCTTTCCATCCTCAAGGGAGAAACCCCCTCAATAAGAGCAGTGGAGTAAATACTGCTGTGGAACAGTTGTGTCGTGCTGCAGATTCTTATCAACTTGCCATTGTCAGATGACTGACAAACTGCAGACACAGCAGAGACAAGAAGCACTGAACTGTGAAACTTCTGGCCTTCTGCTACGATCCAGCAGCCTCCTTACAGGAATCTCTGGGCTGCCCAATCCCTGTGGCACGAGCCTGCAGGCTCAGCCCTGCTCCCCAGAACCCCTTACCTGACCCGTCTCGTATTTGCCATGCTGCTTCGGTGCCTCAAACACCCCCACAGTCTCCAGCACTTTGCCCTCCGGGCGGTTCCTTGGAGAAAAGAGGCAGCTTAGAGGGTTTGCAGGGGTTGAAACAGCCCCCAGGCCAGGGAGAACACAGCACCTGTGCCCAGAGCGCTGGGCAGGCACTGCCCCCCACCTTGTGCCTCCTTCAGGTACCACACAACCCCCCGAGAGCCCCACTAAACAGCAGACCAGCCCTACCATCTTCCTTGCCCCCCATCCTCTACCAGTCTCCCCCTTTCCAACTGCCACGGTCCACCTCCACCCAGCTGTCCCTTTACCCCAATCCCCCCTCTCCCATACCACCACCCTGACAGCCCCTCAACTTCTTCCCAGCCTTCCCTCAATGACCCAACACCCCCACCCTACACCCCAAACACCTCCTGTGAGCCCCTATCCCCTCC
>NW_008679849.1:797-2411 GCF_000695815.1 Acanthisitta chloris | reverse complement strand
AACCTGGTTGACACTAGGATTCTAGGATTCTATGCCACCTGATGGCACCACAAGGACACCTCTGGTATCCCCTGGAGATTCCCCATCCCACCTGGTGCCCACCTGGATATCAGTGTCAGGAGTCACCACGTCCGTCAGACACTCGATGGGACCCAACAGGAAGGGACAATGTTGGGAGAAGACCTAAAGAGAGAGAATTTTTGAGGATTTTGGAACCCTCAAAAAAGAGGGAGAAGTTTGGGGGGACATTCCATGATGGAGAACTCCTGGATTTCTCCCACCTCCCTCAATCCCTGCTGGGCCATGGCTCGGAAGCTCAGGATCTCCCCAATGATGGTCATTCTCTTCAGGACGTTCTCGGCCGCTGTGGGGACAGGGGAGGAGTGGACAGGAGGTTCTGGGTGGTCACTCATGGGGTTGTGTCCCCCCAGGACTCTCCCAGTGCCCTCCAGACCCTTCCCAGTGCCCCCCAGACCCTCCCAGTGCCCCCAGACTCACAGGTGAGGCGTGGCAGGAGAGCTGCTCTCTGCTCGGGGCGGCAGCTGCGAAGCTGAACCAGCGTGTCCATGTTCTCCGACACCAGTTTCTGTGGGAGCAAGGCACTGGGAGCACTGGGGCCAGCTCCCTGATCTCCCAGTGTCACCTCCCTGGTCCTGGTTCCAGTTTCCTATTGATCAGTTCCCAGATCCCAGTCCCAGTGCCCTGATCCTGGGCTGAGTGCATGTTCCAGTCCCTGGTCCCATATCCCAGTTTCCTGATCTTAGTCCCAGTAACCTGGTCCTGGTCCCAGTTCCATATTGGTCAGTTGCCTGATCCCAGTCTCCTGATCCTGGTCCCAGTTCCCTGTTCCTGGTTCCAGTCCCCTGATCCCAGTTCCCTGTCCCCCCGTCCCCTGTTCCACATCCCTGTTCCTGATCCCACTTCCATATTGGCCAGTTGCCTGATCCCAGTCCCCTGATCCTGATCCCAGTTCCCTGTTCCACTTCCCTGTTCCTGATCCCACTTCTCTGTTCCCACTCCCCTGATCCCAGTGCCAGTTCCCTGTTCCCAGTCCCAGTTCCCCGTTCCCACTCCCCTGATCCTGGTCCCAGTCCCAATCCCCTGGTCCCAGTCCCCTGATCCTGGTCCTAGTCCTCTCTTCCCTGTCCCTGTCCCAGTCCCTTGACCCTGTCCCTTGTCCCTGTCCCTTGTCCCTTGTCCCTATCCCTTGTCCCCACCTCCCTGTCCCTGTCCCTGTCCCCTGTGCCTATCCCTTGTCCCCACACTCCTCTCCTTGTCCCTGTCCCTATCCCTGTCCCTTGTCCCCACTCTACTCTCCCTGTCCCCTATCCCTTGTCCCCACCTCTTTGTCCCTGTCCCTTGTCCCTTTTCCCCACCCCTTTGTCCCTGTCCCGGTCCCTGTCCCTGTCCCTTGTCCCCACTCTACTCTCCCTGTCCCCTATCCCTTGTCCCCACCTCCCTGTCCCTGTCCCTTGTCCCCACTTCCCTGTCCCTCTCCCTATGCCTGTCCCTATCCCTTGTCCTCATCTCCCTCTCCCTGTCCCCCTGTCCCTGTCCCTATCCCTTGTCCCCACCTCCCTGTCTCTGTCGCTCTCCCTATCCCCACTTCCCTGT
>NW_008679849.1:0-419 GCF_000695815.1 Acanthisitta chloris | reverse complement strand
GTCCCTTGTCCCCCCTCTCCTCTCCCTGTCCCCTATCCCTTGTCCCCACCTCTTTGTCCCTGTCCCTTGTCCCTTTTCCCCACCCCTTTGTCCCTGTCCCGGTCCCTGTCCCTGTCCCTTGTCCCTATCCCTTGTCCCCACGTCCCTGTCCCTTGTCCCTATCCCTTGTCCCCACCTCCCTGTCCCTCTCCCTGTCCCTCTCCCTGTCCCTTGTCCCCACCTCCCTGTCCCTGTCCCCTGTACCTTCAGCTCGGTGACTTGGGACCCCACGTGCCACATCAAGTTGTCACTCAGGAACTTCATCCCATAGGGACCAATGAGCTCTGCCAGGGCCCTCATCTCTGGGGGGGACAACACCAAGGGGGGACAAGGGTCAGGACCCCTCAGGACCTCCCAGGATCTCCCAAGACCTCCTAAGA
>NW_008679848.1:0-394 GCF_000695815.1 Acanthisitta chloris | reverse complement strand
GAAGGGTGGGAGGGCATGGAGAAGCCTTTCAAATTTTAAAGAAAAAGGTTTTTTTTTTCCTTTTTGCCAAACTAAGTTCTAAGTTCTGCAAGAAAAGTGCTTCTAAAGCAGCATGTTGGAAACAACCCAAATAATGTGTTTTAAACTAAAACTGTTCTCCAAACTCAGACTTTCAAGAACTGCATGTTTTTCAGTTTCTTTGTTTCCTTGAAAGGTAGTGACAAACATGTAGGGATATGGGCTGAAAGAAAGGCTTTATGAACATCTTTGGAAGTATAAATGTCTCTTTGCAACTATCATTGCTGTCTACAATCCCTTGAAGAATGCAGTGATTGCTTTGTGGGGGAAAAAGATTTTTTTTTGAGAAAAATTAATAGAAAGATGACACCAGCTG
>NW_008679847.1:0-725 GCF_000695815.1 Acanthisitta chloris | reverse complement strand
GAAAAATTGGGAAAATGAAAAAAATGGTGAAAACATGGGAAAAAAGGGAAAATGGAGGAAAATAGGAAAAAATGGGAAAATAGGGGAAAAATGGGCAAAAGAAATGGGGGAAAGGGGAAAAAATGGGGAAAAGGGAAGATGGGAAAAAAGAAATGGGTGAAAGGGGAAAAAATGGGGAAAAGGGAAGATGGGAAAAAATGGGAAGGAAATGGGGAAAAAATGGGGAAAAAAATTGAGAAAAAAAGGGAAAATGGAAAAAAATGGGGAAGAAAATGGGAAAAAAAGGGAAAATGGGGAAAAAAATGGGAAAAAATGGGAAAATAGGGGGAAAATGGGCAAAAAAATAGGGGAAAGGGGAAAAAATGGGGAAAAGGGAAGATGGGGGAAAAATGGGGAAAAAATGGGGGAAAAAATTGAGAAAAAAAGGGAAAATGAAAAAAATGGGAAATGGAGAAAAAATGGGGAAGAAAATGGAGAAAAATGGGAAAATGGGGAAAAAATGGGAAATTGGGGAAAATGGGAAAATAGGGGAAAAATGGGCAAAAAAAATAGGGGAAAGGGGAAAAAATGGGGAAAAAAATTGAGGAAAAAAGAGAAAATGGAAAAAATGGGAAATGGGGAAAAAAGGGAAAATGGGGAAAAAAGGTAAATGGGGGAAAAAAGGAAAATGGGGAAAAAATGGTAAATGGAGAAATTTTGGGGGAAAAAAGTGAAGATTTAGGGCT
>NW_008679846.1:7401-26683 GCF_000695815.1 Acanthisitta chloris | reverse complement strand
GCTTTCTCTCTATCCAAACTCCCAGGTGCCTCATGCTGCTCACCTTGGGTGGCTCTCGCCGCTCATACAGTGATAGAGTCATCAAGATGGGAAAAACCTTTAAGATCATTAAGTCCAACCATCCACTCGCGTTATCACTGTGACCCCTAAAGCACATCACCCAGCGCCAGATGCAGACACCCCACTGCACCTCCAGGGATGGTGACTCCACCACCTCCCTGGGCAATATCCCAGTGCCTGACCACCCTAACACTGACCTTTTCCTAATATCTAATCTGACTCTCCCCGTCTCAGTTTGAAGCCATTCCTTCTAGTCCTCTCCCTGCAGGCATGGCAAGAGAGACCATTCCCCACTTGTCCTCTCGAGTGGTTGTAGAGAGCGATGAGGTGCCCCAGCCCCTCCTGTCCCCAGTGCCCTGTCTGCTCACAGCCCTGAGCTAACCCATCCCACAGCTCCCCAACAGTCACACACCAAGCCGTGGGGCTGGTGGGTTAGGTTAGGTGGCACGGTGGGGTCTGGGGTGGTGAGGTGAGGAGCAGTGGGATCAGGGTATCTGTGCTGTGCAGTGGGGTCAGTGAGGTGGGACACAGTAGGGTCCAGGAGGTGGATGAGTGAGGTGCCAGCAGCCATGGGAGCAGAACATGCTCTGCAGCCTGTGGATACGAACTGAAGGGCTCTGGGATCTGCGGCACTGCCAGTCACAGTGGGTAGCAGGAGGCAGCACAGCTCCCTCAGCCCATTGCAGGCCATGGGAGGTGCAGGCTTAGCAATTACCCTGATTATCCAAGGCTCAGAGGAATCCATCATGCCATCCTGTACAACCAACCATTTGTATTTCATGACCTTCCCTAAGAACAAGCACTGTTTCACAATCCTGAAACTTCAGGAGAAGAAAATTCTTGTGATAACACTGAGTTTACAAGGGGAAGATTATAGAATAATCTGCTTCATTTTGCAGTTTCAATCTGCAGACAATTCTCTGTTTATGTTGTGCTGACATTTTACAGACAGAAGTTCAAGCAAAGCAGCTAAATGCCATCTGAAGTCTAGAACAGCAGCATCTAACAGTTTCAGTAGTACCCAGCTGACTGATACACCAAAACCAGGCGTCAGGTACTGGTGGACTTTCCAGAGGTCTCATAAGGGCACCTGAAGTCTTCCAGAAAATCTGAAGGACACTGACAGTGTTTAGTACCAACTCATTAATTAGATCACTTGCAGCTGTCTTTACAGAACTGCTTAATGCAGTGCCACATCATGATCTCTAAGTTAGCTACCAAGAGGCTCATGTGTTCATGAGCATTGTGCAAGGTCTGTCTGTCTGCTACCTAACATGCCTGGATGAAGAAGGGGCTGTGTTGGTGTCAACCAGCCCTGACCCATGTCTGCATCAGTGTAGCAACACCATCGTGCTTTCAGCTCTCCAGGCTTATTTTCCTTACCACTATCTCAGGTGTTTCTGTGGAGTGCTGTGTTGCAGGCCTGAGATGTGCCCTATACGTTTCGCTGCTCAACTCCTCTGGAAGCCTTAAATGCATCTGAACGTATCCAGGCAGGGTTTAGCTCCCTGTAGAAGGGGTAGGTTTCCTCTAAAAGTTGTAAGAGGAACTGGCATTTGTATGTGACTCTGTCACCACAAATCCCAGAGTTTCCATTAGGCTCCTGCTGTAATGCTGGTGGAGATTAAGTAGCTCAGAAGAGAATTCACAACAATTACCTTGCACAGTGGGGAGCTCCCCAGAGCTCAGCTGTGAAAAAATCCCAGAGAAAAGCATGTCTGAAATCCTCTAGGAGTTAATCAGGTCGCTCAGGGCTGCAGAAAACCCCATTTAGCTGCTTGCATGCACCATCATATCCTAACAATGGAGTTTTGAAACACCTCAAAAGAGTCTGGGAGAAGCTCATACAAATGCACCTAGGAGAGGTTATGTTGTGAGATTTGGATTTGTAGAAAACACACTGCCAGGAAGAGAGAGCAGAATTCAAGGTCTTTTCCAGCCTCAGTGGTCTTGAAGTCGCTTTGAGCAGTCACTAGAGGTAGTTTCACCAGGGAGATTTTGAACAAGCCTCAGACAAAACACTATGATGAGAAACCCAGGATTCTGCCTCTAAGTGAGCACCACAAGCACTGGGACACACTTCCAGGTTTCCCATTTCTAGTTTAGCTCTCTAGCCACTTCTGTCTTGTTGTGCCATGCATCTTCATCCATTCACCATTTCAATGAGCAGAGCAGTGTGTCCTAATCCAATCCTGCCTGTCATTTAGGTGTTTCCATTCATTTTGGGAAAAGGAAGGTGTGAGATTGAACTCATTTCCATTCACAGGGAAGGAGGAAGCTGAAAAGGGAGATGAATCCACAGCTCACACTTCAAGAAAAGTCTTATTTCATAAAAAAGGTGACTGTGACTCCTATATTTTTTCCATTCCCTTCTACAGGAAAGGCCCAGCTCTGCTGTATTTTGGATTCTCTCCATGTGTGCTCTCACACTATTTACTTGCAGCTTAAGTGTGGGAGAATACCATTTTTTAATCCATGTTTTGGAAAATAGACACTGAGGTGTTCAGAGAGGGACATTTCTGGGCATCTGCAGAGATTTGACAGGGAGAACCAATTAAATGGCAGGCAAGCAGGGGACTTTCAGAACATTATCCCATCAACAGGCGTTTCAGAGCTAATCTCAATTTTGCTGGTAGACATCAACTCTGTTTAAAAATGGTTTTGATCCCTAAATTGTCACTAGAAGGCTATTCCTGAACCACATTTCTTGAATAGTTACCAGTTCTACTTCTACTGTAAAATGATACATGGCCTATTCATAGCCATCTGCTCCTCTACTTGTCCTCTTACATTGGTGTCTCCTATGTATCACTGACAATGTTAAGAGTGCTAAGCTTTATTTCCTTTATCCCCCATTCTGTGATACTCAGGGAGCTGAACTCCTCTGGCTTCCTCTCATGTGACAGGTGCTACAAATGTTCCCCAACCAGTACTGCAACCTGTCCTTCAGATGGGATTTCACTAGAGCTCTGCACAGCCCTTGCTAGGGAAGCTGAATCACTGATTCTGATTACTTAAATCCAAGTCCTTCCCCATCTCAATTTACATCATTGTTTGAAATGTATTGCAATTCCTGAGTACACAACACCTAGTTTGTTCCCAACACTGGACTCCCCTTCCTGCATATGCTTGCTCTTTTCCAGTGTATGTTTGTATCACCTTGGGCTGCTTCAGAGCAGATAATGAAATTTCTTCACTACATCATCTCTAGCTTAGCAAATAACTACTCATGAAAAACAAAAACAACCCCAAAAATTTAAGATGAGGTGCACATAAACAGGATGGATCCCATTTCCCTTCCCAAAAAAAGTAGCTGTCTCATTAAAAAAGTAGATTAGTTTGTCACACTGGACCTTTGGCAAATCACTGGCCATCTCACCTCATCTCATCTCATCTCATCTCATCTCATCTCATCTTTTATCTCCAGACCTATAAAGATAATTGTTCTTCCTCCTCAAAACCTGTTTTAATCTCTTTTTTCTTTCCTTTTTTTTTTTTTTAAATAACTCCACATTTTTCAGTTTATTTCTTTATTCCAATTACTGGTTTAGTTACCCTGCACATAGCTGTTTAGGATGAAGACCCTGAAACTAGCTCTAATATCTGGAACATCTGAGAAGCTGATGCAACCTCATCATGAGCACTACCAACCAACCCTGCTGCAGTTGTACAAGATGCAGTTTCAAGCTTGTTCTGTTTATAGTAAGTATCACTAAATGTACTACATGCTGCAATCTCTGTTGCAGAAACATCTTAAATCTTTTACTGAATCAAGTCCATAATAATTTCCCCATAGCTCCAGGAATATGAAGTAAGCCCTGAGTGGCCACATGATGAAAATCAAATTTAGTTCAATCTGCCAGGAGACTTGCATGCAGCTTGCAAACTTCTGTAAGTAGACATCAACCCAAGCCAATGTTGGCACAGAAATTCCACAGGCATGCCTCCTGTCCACCATGGAAGCACCTAAAGCTTCTCCCTTAATCCATTCCATTTAGCAGCCATGTTAATTATGATATAGGCATGCCATTTTCCTGAGATATGGGCTAAATAAAATCTATCGCAATAGAAGAGAGAAACTGATAGTGCACTCAAAGTGCCTTTAACACCTTAGAAGAAAGTTTCCATTTAAGTACTAGGCTATCTAAAGGCATATAATTTATAGGAAAAGGAACCATGTAGGATGGAGCACCAGCAGGAGGTAACAAGCAGTACCAGGCAGGTGACAAGTCATGGCCAACTGTGAAAATCTTTCTGTCTTTCGAAAGAGAAGGATATGATCTGCAAGAGGTGACTGCTAAGCCCTGCTCAGAAATGGAAAAATATTTTATATGATCTTTTTTATTTTCAGGAATTCATCAGTAATCACGGCTCTCTTGCTTTAAACCATTTTAAAAGAGAATGATGTATCATGATAGCCATTTTCGTGGGAGAGGTGGAAAGGGATACAGTAATGAAGTTGGCCCTATATCATTCAGCAAGGCTAGTTCCAGAGCTGGAGGGGAAGCCTGGTTTACTGAGCCCTAAGCCAGATCAATAGCCTAGGACTTCTCCAGAAGGATAACAAAATACCTGCTAGAATTTCTGGAGCCCAGGAAACTTGCCAGAACAGTCTGTCACATGTGTGTGTGTCCTTATCAAGTGATCATCTACCTAATCTAAAACCAGCAAAGCCTCATCTCTGCCTAACACCTTTCTGGGAATGCTCTACTGTGAAAATTTTCTGAAGAAACATGGTGCATTTGCTGGAAAGGTTTAGGTGCCTTTGGTGAATAATGCAACCTTGTCTCATGATAAAAAGCCTTATTCTCCTCTTCCTAAAAGGATCCAAAGGGCAAAACCAAAGGATTGCTTATACTCCCTTTGAGATCTCCTATATGGGATGCTGCAGGTTTACTCCTTTTGTTGCAATGCGTGCAGAGGAGAAAGAATATGAGCTCTGCTCTCTCTGTTATTCAGGTAACTCCTGTTTATGTTCTCATGAAGATGCCAATTTGCCACAGAAATTATAATCAACAACAGATATTGATTCTAGTTCTTTTATACTATTATCCTACCTGGGCAGTTCATAAGGGAAATCCTACTGAATCTGTGGCCAGAAGACTGTTAAATAGCTTTTACCACTTAAAAATGCATGAGGAACCACAGGGCAGGAATGGAGAAGTGTTGAGTTACAGAGGGAGGTAACCTGAGGACAATCACAGGCTGTAACCTAGACAAGGGATCCATGACATTCCTTGTGCCAAGGCCCTATCTGTGCACTGCACCACTGACTTCTACCTGTGCTGTACACTGGGGAGCAGGGATGGAGGAGGGATATTAAAATTTTCCTGCCAAAATAAGTTTTTATGGGTTTTAGTCTGTTCACAACATCAACTGAAATACCCTCATTATGTTCTCTGGTAAACTTCACAGAGAAACTACACTTGGCACAAGCATCATTCCTGTTCTGTATTGGCTACCAGTTCTGCTCAAAACAGTGATACCAACCAGCAAAGCCACAGGCACTTGGTGGGGATCTTTTTTCTCTTTGCGCGTCATATCATGGCCCATTAAGCTTGCAGAGGTCTCAAGTTAATTACTCTCAGGTTTCTTTGGCAAGAGGTGCAAAGTATGTCATTTAAGAGAAAGCTACTGAACAGTTTGTCCCTTGGGCCTGATCTTCTAGCATGTGAGGAAGGATTTGGGGGTTTAGGCTAAGTGCCTGGTGATTCCATTCCTAAGTTATTATGGCAGCACATAGTAAAGCTGCAGAAATTTGAGAGTATCATCTCAAAAGTTGGTTTGTACACATCTGATACAGTAGATGATGACAGTTTGAGCAATTTTAGTGCAGCTTCCAAGCTTTACAGCATAATCCTAATGATTGCTTTGACCTAAACTGAGAGGTCTGTTCTCTGATTTTTAGTTCTGGCTGTGGACTAACAGGCTCCAGTTTGGGCAAAGGGAAATAAACTGTGAAGGTCTGCAGGAAAAGAGCAATTCAAAACCTAAACCAGATAGGTAAAGCAACCTCTGGAGTTTTCCATAGTCTTCTTCTGTAATCTTTTCCAAAGGAAAAGAGAACAAAAAATAAATCAAGCATCCATTTCTTATACCTTTTTCTAGGATCGAACACTAAGTAATTCTGCAGACAGATCCCTATTTTTTGTGTGACAGGGCTGAAGCATGGGGGTTGGAGGGGTAGCTGTTGAAAAAACCTCTTTATAGGCCCTGTTTCACACTGTGTGCTCTTAGACAACTGGAAACTTCATTTTGGTAGCTGTATTGGAAGTACTTCCTCTGGTTATTTTGGCTTGTAGTTTACTTGTGTAAATTACTTTGTACCCATTGCTGAATCTCAAAGTATACAGGAGGCTCTCAGATTTAGGTGCATCCCATGTCCCAAAAATTCTGGCTGTTGAAATGCTAATTCTGATGCCAATCCTTGTTTACTCCAGGTGATGTGAGAGGCAGAAATGTGGTAATGCAAATTCAGAAAAGATAATGCAAAACATAACTTAACTAACAAAACATATTGAGGACATTTGCCTTTGGCCAACTTGTTTGCAAACAGGTCTCTCTCAAGACCATAATGTGTTTCAAATGACAGCAGGTAGGGAAGAGCACCATGCCAGGGGCATGTGCTGTGCATCACTGTGCTGCTCACCAGGGTCCAGTTAATCCACAGAGCATGTAATCCACTCACAGACAATCAGGAGCTATCCACCTCATGTTAATGGAATGAAAACTCTGACTGACTGCTGTGACCAGAGTCCTGGTTGTCAATTTATTGGGATAATCCTCCAGCATTTAGCACATTTTCATATTGGAGGGTGGCTGGAACCAAGTGCAACCGGTTCTGGTAGTAGAAACAAAAAATTTTCATATCTTGAATTCCTTGGTGTGATCTATGTTTTTCCTTCTCAAACAAAAATCCTGAGTTACAATTTGCTTCTCTGGTCTGATATCACAGCTGTTGCCTTTACTCTTCATAATTTCAAAACTATTGCATGGAACAAATAGCCTAATACAATTTCACATAAATATGTTCTATTTTTTTATTTTCAATTTATTTTTGTTTTGTAACTTTGTGGCCTGGTATGTGGCAACAGTTTATTGCAAAAGATCCCATAGAGCTTTACATGTCTTGCTAATGAGAGAATGCAATGACCAACCATGCCCATTGCTGACTTGCAACCTTAGCTTTTTTTTTAATTAGTTACTTTTGAAGGGTATGTTGTTGTTTATGGCAATAAAGCTAAGAGAAAAGAGTATGGGTAACAAACTGTGGGGAAATCCAGCCTCCAGAGCTAGATTTTTCAAACCCTGTCTTGTAGAGCACAAGTTCCTTTCCTGTTGTAACACAGCTACGGTTTTCTCTTGTAAGCTGTGCCACTTTTACAGTAACTATATTATTACTTTTTAATTACAATTATGGATGTTACTATATCTGGTAACTGCTAGGTGGCAAACAATGTGGCATCTCTAAGACCTGATATGTCATCATAAAAAGGCCTAATTATCAGCACCTTTTATCAGCTGCTAAGACAGATTTTCAGCAAAGTCTCTTCCTTGGTCTTAACCTAAGAAAATACTTCAAACCTGTAATTGCTCTTAATACTAGGTATTTGTTTTTTCAACTCAGACCAGTAATATTAAGAGAATTATTCCAGAGATAGATATGTTTGTAAGGAACACTTTCTCTGGCAGAATATTTCCCAAGAGTTATGATGCATGTCAAGTCTTGTCTTGCACATAGTGATCCATTAGCCAGGAAATACACTTGAAGATTATTTTATATTCACCTACTTACAGAGGTTCCCATTCTGCAGAGAAACTGTGGACACAAAACCAGCTGGTCCTTCATTCAGCACCCCTGAGAGGTGGAAACTTAGGAGAACAGTGTGAAACTAACATGTGTAATAAAAAGGAATTATTGTTTGTGTAAACAGAGACCAGTAAGCTGCTTAGCATGCATTATCCCCTTCTTAGCATTTAAAAATGCAGCAAGAAATTCTAGAGAGGAGATTATGGAGCTGAACATAGGTGAAGATGTTGTCAGCAGAGTGTGTGGGTGGGATGTAAACATACACACTGTGCATAAATACAGGCCTTTGTTATAGTAATCCTGGTTCCCTTGATTCTTTAAATACCAGGGATTTGAAAATCTTGGAGTTTTTCCTTCCAGTTGGAGAAGGGAAGAACATTCTACCAAGCAGTTGCACCTTGAAGACAGCTGAACCAAGCCACAGGGTGGGTGACAGAACCATGCAATGCCAGCACAAAAGGAACAGGGACTTCAGAAGTGCCACAGAAAGTTGCTCAAAGGAGTTCATGCAGTTTGTCTTGCAGAGCAAAAAAAATTGAGCAAGTTTTGGGTAATAATGCCAACCTAGACAGTCAGTGGCAGCCCTCTGCCACCCATGACTGTGGATTGTGTGAAGGAACTACACTGCCAGGAAATACCATTTTACCCCTCTGTTTCCCTATATGTTTCTCTACTTAAACCATTCTGCTGCTGACCAGCTAACCACCTGCAGCCTCACCATGGAAAAGCTTCCTTATAGCTTATGTAAGCCAGGTGACCTGGGGAAAGGCATTCACTGGCACGTAGCAGAGGGTGAGGGAAGCTGAGAGATTGGAGGTGGGAGGGGAGGCAGCCTAGGCAGGGAGATACACACTGTATGCTGAGCAGAAAGGTTCAGGGACCTGAACTGAATGTAGAATGCGTGTTGGCCAACCAGCCAGTGCCCACTGCAGCCAGTGAGACTAAATTTCTGTAGTATCTGGGCTTCCTAAAAATCGAGAGGAAAGAAAGAAGAGACAGTTTAGGGAGTCTGCCTTTTCCCTAAAGGTCTAAGAGGAGCCTGTTTCTGGAGCTGGAAGTTTTGTAGAAGGTATTCCAAGACACAGCTAGAGAAGAGTGGCTGAAATCACTAGAGCTAGCTACAGTTTCATCTATGGGCCAACCAGCTGTGTTACAGGAGTTGTCCTAAGTGACCATTCTCAGCCTGGACCTGTTCTAATCACTGAATTACAGTGCAAGAAGGAGGACTTGGAAGAGTCTTTGTCCTATAGCTCTGCTTTAGGAGTAATAGAGAGCTTTTCATTTATAGAGGAAGGATGTTATTTAAGGTCAGTGAGGAAGGCATTTAAACTATGCATCTCTCATTGGCTTAAAGTAAACATCCGTTCTCATCATCCTCCTGCCAGTTATTTTCTGCAGCTAACTGCCTGTTGTGAATTCCATTGTGAAGAATTCGCCATGCTTTCCAAATGTTGCACAGGAAATTCAGGCACAGCCTTAACTCTGGGCTGTACATTTTTTCCCAAGGTATCAAGTGTTTCAAGAGAGCTGATGAAAGAGTTAATACACCTAAAGACCTAACTTCTTTGGTTGGTCAAATTACTGTTTCATTTCCTCTAGGTATGATATAATTGTTTAGTAGGCAAATGATCAGTACAGCAGAAAACAAGAACCCGTTAAGCCCCCAAGTTAACCAGCAATCCCAAGAAATTTCAGGAGGGCAGGAAGGCTTTGCAGAGGCATCTGGACAGACTGGATTGATGGGTTGAGGCTAATGGTCTGAGGTTCAACAAGGCCAAGTGCAGACAGTGAGAGCAGAAATGAAGCACATCTATGTAGTTACATTAGCTGTCTTCTACGTGTACAATGCTAAGAAGTTAGCCAGTGTCCCCAGTCAACAATTAGTATTCTCAGACCAATGCAACTCCTTTTCAATTCTGATATAGAAAAGGAATTTCTCATGGTACACTCATACTCACACTCCAATCTTACAGCGGTAAGTGAGATCCGTCCTCTTTGATCTTCAAGTCTGCTTATTGCCAAGGCCAGTGACCATCAAACTGAGAGCCACATATGACATTACAGGTTTTGTTCCCCTTAAAGCAACTGTCCTTTATTTACTTTTGTAATAGCCATTGGCATCTACAGATGCCCATTGTTTACACAATAAAAATATGTGAATGGATTCCTAGGACATGTAGGTGGTTGACTATCACTTTTTAGTCCTTTTTTTTGTCATAGTTACCTTCTCTATTTTCTCAGTCAGATTTGCCCAAATCCCTCAAGCAGAGGGACATCCTGGGCTTTGGGATATTCCTCACTGTTTTATCTGTATTTGTAAGAATTCTTATTCTGAAATAACTAATTATGCAGCTTATAGTAGGTGGTTATTTTAGGACCACGAGTACTGACATCTTTCCCAGCTCTGCTCCACTGCAAGACCAAGGACTCTTCACTTCCTGATCCTTCCATATTTCATCCTCTTGCCCCTTGTGCTGCTCCTGACTTCTCTCTTCCTTCCTCCTCTACTTCCATTTGTATGCTCCCTGTCTTCCTTTCCTTCTTCTGCCACTTCTCTGGTCTTCAGCTTAGCCAATTCCATTAGGTAAATTCTGAAAGACAAATGTGAACAGTTTGCTGTATTAGAAAGCTGAATTGGCTTAGCAAGGAGCAGGTACCAGAAGTAGTCTGTGCCTTCTTGGCAGGAGCCAGCTGGTGGATTGGTGCTGTCTGTAGCCTTAAGAGCAGGGTCAGTGCAGTGAGGCTGTGGGTGCTCAGGCACATTTCCAGTCATCTTGTGACTTATGGGCAGCCCCTGCTTCTCTCTCTTGAGTGTGCAAGGGAGAAGGCACAGCGCAGTGCCAGCCTGAGCTGGTTGATGGGTCAGACAGCTGGCTCTGGCATGGGAAGAGTCTGACCTTCACCTCCTCTGCCGTTCCCCAAAAAACATGCTCTGGGCACCAGATTGCTCTGTATCTGCCCTCAGTTCTTTCAGAAATCTAGCCTTTTGCAGCTTCTGTCTATGCTGTGACAAGAGTGACAAAAGGGTGGGGGCTTTTTGGCCTGTCCATTCCCATCCCACCCCCCCATCTGCTGTCTGTATACCCCAGGCACATATAGATGCCCCCAATGTACTTCTGATGTCTGCCTGTGTGCCTGCTGACAAGAGCTGCAGAGGGCCATGCTTTTTAACCATCTGAAGTTGTGTACAAAACAGTAATTGTCATCTTTTCAAGCCTTAAGTTCTTGTCCGTATACTGGAGAGGCACAAAATACTTTCCTCCCCTTCCCTTCCCTAATCCACTCTAGTTTACTAATCTAGGCCACCATGCAACACCACCTTCCTACACTCATCATTCCCCCCACTTCTTTCCCAGCTGCTGAGTGTTGGCCTGCTATAGGGAATTTGGCTGTGGAGTGATGGTTATGTTGTGAAACAAGCAGACTCTGTTCTTAATTCCCAGCTGGTACATTCAGAGAAACTCAACAACTTCAACTTTACCCACAGTGATAGATCCGTCCCTGTCTTGTCACGTGAAATGAATATTACTCCAAAACCAGGAGTAACTACAATTATTGTCCTTTTTCCTAACTAAATATTTACTTTGGTCAACCCAAGAAAAAAGGTTTGTTTGCTTCAGTCAGTTTCAAAAGTGAAGAATAAAGTTTCATCTCACTGGAGTCAAGTTCTGAATAAGAAAATTCCACAATTCTATTCACACCTTTTCCAGAGAATGCTGTCTCTGTTTGCCAGCCTGCTGCTCACTGATTTCCCACTCAGCCCTCCAAGATGTGCACACACACTTAGACACAGAACACTCCCAAACCCGCTACACTGAGCTGAACTGTGCTCCTCGTTGCAGCAAAAGATGATATTCAGAGTAAGACACTGCAGTCCTGACAGACAGCAGATCAACCCCTTCTTTGTCACCTCTAAAAGGGGATAATATATATCTTGCTGCACAAGAGATGAAGCTAATACTGATTATTCCCAGGATAAACAGCAACGTCACAGGAAGCTCATAAGGACTGCAATACGTGCAGGCAGAGGATTCACTCTCCTTTAGCAAGTTCCTACCTTTTATTCTCCAAACTCAACAACAGGTTTTTTTCCTATAACAACAAAAGTGTTCCATCATCTCTGGATGCTCTGTGGAAGGGAGTAGATAATTTACAGTAGCTAAGAAGAAACACCACTGTTTTTTTCCTCTCACTCTAGGCATGCAGAGTATAAGTGAAGATTAACTGGGAGACTAGGAGGAAGAAAGAATACAGGTAGTTGGGATAAGCAATCTTATCTTTAGATGACCTCTTTTAATCTTATTTGTTGCCAAGATCAACATAAGCCCAAGTTGTGCATATTCAGAAAACAAAAAGACAATGCACCTGGTAGTGCTAATCTTTATTTTGCATTAAATTTGTCAGCAGAATTAGAAGCTTAGCCTGGTTTCATGGGGGCATTTCAAAGTTCAGCTAAATAATCATCAGGGTGAGCTGTTTCTCTAGCATAATTTAAGGCACATATTGTGATATTGCTCTACTCACAAACCTCCATGTGGCTTTGCCTACCTCCATTATACCACAAAAAATAATACATATATACATATACAACAACCAACAGCATAAACACCAAAATACAATTTTAGGTATTTTGCTATATCATAGGTTTATAAACTATCATAGGTTTAACTACATAGACACATTTATGCTTATAGACACACTTTCTAGCCTTGGTGTCTTGCTTACATTTTTCAGCCTTTTTATGAGTACCAAGGGAATGCTGTTCTGTGTGGAGCCATGGAAATCCTGGCCACAAAGAGTGGAGTGCAGTCTCTGGAAATACGAAGATTCAGTCATGATTAGCTGCCACAAATGTGAACACAATTTGTCTCAGCCCATGCACATTGTCTGTGACTGGGCTGTTCAGTCAATTTTGGAAATTCTCAGATCACCATCTTTGCCATAGACCAGTGTATGAGAGTATGGTGCAGCCTGCAGCAAGTGTTTCCACATCCAAAGCTCTACAGGTATCCATTTAATGGTTGCATTTGACATCTCAGCTATGAGGTTGAGAAATACTTAATAACATAATTGAGATTATAATAGGGAAAAAAGAAACTGAGGGTTTCCCCTTCTATTTGCTATCCAGACATGGTGAGAGGTTATTTCTTAAATAGGTCCTTAATAGCTGTGTGCTATAAAGTCAGGGAGTTAAGGCATCCTAGTGCATGTAGCGAGCAAGGAAGCTGGCCTAGGGGCATGTCTGGCTAGGCAAAGCCAAGGGACAGGATGAAGGTCAGAGACCAACAGAAAGCTCAGTCTTGGGACCACTGTGTGGTAGGCACTGGGCTCTGTGCTCCTGGCTCAGGACGCCTCTTGCAACGAGGCAGGATGACTCCTCATGTACTCAAGAAGCTGTGCAGACTTCAACACCTGCTCAGGAGTCATCAGCTGCTCTTTTCAGTGACTCATTACAAGGATTGCTAGAAGAGAAGGTGGCACCAGCAGGGTCTACATTACCAGGACTACCATATTCCTGGCATTAGGACTGCTACCACTTGTGCTTCTGCCTGTCCTTGAATGCCCTCTTCCTTGCCCTTTTCCTCTGCCTTTTGGCCTTTGCAGGCAGCAGACTCCTCGCTGTGTTGCCGTAACACCAGGCAGCACTCCAGCCTTCCTTCAGCACATCTTGTAGCTCTGTCCCCATTAGTCTGGCCAAATGGCTTTTCTAAGTGGAAACATTGATAAACATGGGACCTTCTCCTGTTGCTAAGGACAAGCAATCTATTATCTTCCTAGAAAATATCTGTTAGCAAGGAGTAAGTTGTGAAAGCCAGCCCTTGACATCAATACCCAAGGGCTGTCTGACCCATGGAAAATTAAAAATCCAGAAAAAATGCTTTTCATAGATGCCTTCTTATGGAAGCATTAACAGGTTTATTGAGTAGGTCACCACTGATGAGTCAACTAAGATTAGTTATAACTCTATAATTTTTTCAAGGAGCATGTAGAGACAAACCACTCCTCCTCTATCAGTTTCTAAATTGCTGAGGTAGGAGTGTAGCTAGTTTGAAAGGGTCTTTAGACAAGTCTAAAGTTATAAGTCATTTTGTAAAACACAATTTCATGTAAGGTACATTCAAATACAAGGTTCAACAGAAAGCATGTGGGAATTTTTCCCCCCATAGTGTTATGGGAAAGTCCAGCTCTTAATTACTTACCCATAAATCCTAGAAGTATAAAAGGTCTAATGTCAGATGGTGGCCTATTGTACACACCCTTCCCTGTACATATCCCAAACAGCTCACAAACATTTTGTTCATCTTGAGTTTTAGAGACCTCAGTCAGCTCTCACAGCCCAAGAGCTTGAAAAACCTTTCAAAATGCAAACAACACTGATATGACACATTCCTTCAACTCCTAATCTTATGAGTTGGCTGTGAGGTCCCCTACTGAGCAGTTGCATCTGTTTCCTTCCTTGTTATCAGTTGCTAGCTTTAGTGAATCCAGAACTTCAGTTCCAGTGCTCTGCTTAAAGCTGCACCATTATTCCTTTTCCCTTCCTGAGAAATCACACCAGACTAAAGCTGTCCTCAGAATTTACCAAGTCTCCTGACTGAATCCATAACGTGCTGCTTCCTAGCTCTGAAGAAGGTGTGCATGCTTATAATTCAGCTGCCTAAACATCCACAGAAAATGCAAAAAAAAGGAAAGTTGTCCCCACATCTCATTGTGATCTTCCAGTTGCAGCTAAGCAACTAATTCCTCAGATACCCACATTGCCTTTAAAAAGAGCAAGAGAGATCTGAATAGCAACTTAACTATTTCCCGAAGAAACCTAGGAAATTTTTTCAGTATTCCCACCCTGATCACCATGTGCTACCAATTAAATGGTAATTATAAATTCCTTTTATTTTCCCAGAATGGAATGAACATGAAATTGTCTCTATGAAAAGCAGATTGCTCTGGTTTTCCCTGTTCTATGGCCCGTCAGTAGTGCACAGACTAGGTCAAAGAAACAGTGCCCTGCAGTACCAACAGGGACCAGTTGATTGTTGCTAATACATATATTTTTCTGGTTTTCTTAAGTCTTATTCTGGATAAATTCTGTATTTCATCCACAGATATTCTGCCTACCAGAAGCCTGACTCTCTAACAGAGAATCATTCTCAGCTAAGCACTTAACTGTCAACACTCTCCCACCTTTTATTTCCCCCTCCCAGTAAACCCCTGAACTTACTGAAGACTCCAGCTTGTCCTCTCTCACCATGGTCTACTTTGCCATGTGGATGAGCAGCCACAGAAGTCAAGTAATGCAACTGAGAATCTGGCACAGAAGCAAATAAGCAAGGATGAACAATTGAGGTTGGGCAAAGGAAGGAAATAACAGACCAAGAGAAAGTATGGTGGAACAGCTGTCTGAAACTGTTCTTCAGCTTTTTGTGGGGCCTGGGATATGTGCTGTCACTGCTTCAAAACAGAAATGGTTAAGTTTAATGCACACAAACTATCTGCTTCGATTGAGATTAAGATACAGCTCTAATTCTGTTGAAAAATTTTGTCTTTTGTTTAAAAACATTCCTAATGTCAAGTAAGCTTGATTAATTCATAGTTTCCTGAAATGACAAAACAAGCTAGGTCCTCAGAGCAATGCTGCTAAGCATGACAATGCAACCAAGCTTGTCAGATGTTAATTGCACAATTAGACAAGGGTACAATATGGAGAAAGACTGTATAAAATGACCTTTACATTTTGAAACAACTCTAAAAAATATCAAAAAAGAGACTATAGAGGAGAACATTGCCTTCAGTAATGTAATAAGTTCTTTGAGGCATGTATCTCAAGCATATTTGAATCTGCAAGTACAATCTATAGAGTAGAAAAAAAAAATCCTTGCTGCAGCTCATAAGGCCCATTTAAAATCTCAGCATGTTCTTTGACCTATAGTCCATTTTCTGCATTTCAGTATTTTGGTTTCTCTGTGTAACAGTAGATTCACAGAAGCACAGAATGTTCCCTCTGTATTCTTGATTGCTAGTGCAACATCATGTGTAGAAAACATAACTTCTATTTTTCACATTCTAACTCTTTGCCTTCCAGAGAAGGAATAAAAAGCAGACTAATGCCTAACTGCTCACCCACTTCGTGCCAGCTACAGGGAATCTTGTACACAAACAGACCTTCTTTGCTTAAAACTAAGATTTGTTGTGATCTACTGGGCAATCTATCACTAGACATTTACAGGAGGAAATTTATTTAGCTGACATAAATTGTCATAGAACAAAAAGTGAATGGTGTTACAGTATTGACAAATAAATTAGTGCAAGTAGTCCTGTAACTATTGCTTTGCTTAATCCTACATCTTTTCCTTTGTAAGGCCAACAGTAGCAGTAATCTGGAAAGCAGGTCCAGCACAGATTAATGCAGTCCTATTCCCAACAGAGGGTTTACAGTCTCAGTAGTTGGAAGGCACATCCAAAAGCAATGTGTGTTCTGGTTTCTCAATTCCAAAGTCTGATCTATTAAGCCAGATTTTCCTATCTTATTGATTTTTTTTTTCTCAGTTTCATTTGCATCTAACAGCGTGGAATGTAATGCTGATAGAAATCACATGAGAAAAATGCCAGGCATAAGAGAAGTAGAAACGGGTTCAGTTTGTTATGCAAGAAGGAACACATCCTTTCAGGTCAGATTGTCAAAATCTGGCAGGCTGAATCTCTTGCTAAATTCTGACAGCCCCATTTGACATGTGCCTGGCTTTATACATGCAACAGTATAATTAAAGGATAGTTTTGACAAGAGTTACAAAGGTTGGGTCATGCAGCACCTTGAACTGGGGAGGAAAACAGGCTCCCCTATTATAGCCAAAGTGCCAGTCTGTCTTCTGTTTATTTGCTTTCTCCTTGCATATATTATTTTCTTAGGCTATAAGGTGTCCTTTTGTAATGAAAATCCACTTAAATCCATATTTATACCCAAGACTGCTTCATCCCTGTGACAGATAGGGAGATGAAAAGCAATGCAGTTTATGCTCAATGTGTCCAGGGTGGTGAGGGACGACATCTGGTAGTCACAGCTGTAGCCCTCAATTGGAAACTCCCCCCTTGAAAGAGAAAGAAGTGTCTGAAGTTGCATCACTGACTGCAGTTTCAGCCTGCAGATGCAAATTGCACTGTGTGAAATCGCAGTGTAAGAAACTGTAGACCTGTTTAGTTGCCAGGAGCTATTTACTGCTATTTCTCATCACTTGAAAATGATGGTTCTTTCTTCAGGTAAAGGTCACATCAGGAATGAGTAAACAGTGATTCTGGTCAAAGACAGTGCACCATTTGGAAACTAAACTTGACAAGAACAATGCAGGCTCCTTGTTCAGCACAGCCAGTAGTGCTTTGGAGAACCTTTGCAGGTTATCTGCAGTTTTAGTGCAATTCACAATTTAAATACCTAAGTAGCTTAGGAAACATTAATGGTTTTTGAACATAGGGCCCTACATTATGAATAAGAAGTGAAGCTTGATATGGATTTAGGTCTATGTGTGAAAAGCTGAGCAGACCTACTCAAAGCACTTAGTGCCCAAATGTACCACCACAGCAGAACATAAACATATCACTAAGGCAGCCAATGATCCCAGCACTCTGTTTGTCCATCACTAGGGGAAAGAAGCCAAAGACTCCTGACATGCATTTCTGAAGTTTTCCCTACTCCTGTCCCCAAAACTTTTCTAGTCCACAGCTTCCACAGGAAGCATGGAGGAGGGGCCTTCATTCTCACCCAGTTTATGACCAAAGTATGTTTTCATTCAGCTTTCCTACACCATAACAGCAGTGTCTCAATTACTTTTATTACTCTGCTATCCCCTTCCTGCCTTATATGAACTGTAGTGAACGTGTGGGTACCAGTTTTTCCGTAAGTGGATCGGTACTGTTCATCTCCCCAGGTGGTCACACATACTTGATCTGGTGGCAGAGTTACCAAGCTTGCAACAGAAGACAGATAAGAGGAATAAGTTATAATAGTCTTGCAAAGTCATTGTTGCACTGCTGTGTAACTGAAGGTTGAATAAGTATGAAGTGTTGGAGTGTGTGGTGGGATGACCACAGCACTGGACATGTGGTAAACACTCTCAAATTTAGCTAAGAAGAGGCTGCTATAAGGGAGGAAGCTTTAGGAAATCACAGAATCATAGAATGATTTAGGTTGGAAAAGACTTCTAAGATCATCAGATCCAAGCATTACCCCAACACTGCCAAGCCCACCACTAAACCACAAACATAAGCACCACTTCTACATGTTTTCAAAAGACTCCAAAACACTAAGACAGAGACATTCACTATACTCTCTAAGTACCGAAAGGGGAAGTTTAAGAATTTAAGTGGAAATGTCAAGTAAATTAGAGCAAAACCGGGATTAGAAAATAAGACTTCTATTTCCCATCCACATGCTTAAACTTCAGAACGATACTGATACTCCTGGAGTATATCTGATTTGTATTGTTTCTCTTTTTTAGAGACTAAATTTATATCCCTAATTCACATGATCAGTCCCATAGAAACTAGTCAGAAAAGAGTCAAGATTGAGCATTTAAATTGCACTCTTACGGTTTTGTAGGCTTTTTTTGTTAACCCAATACCTACCTAAACTATGATTATAAAGGTAATTAGAAATAATAGCAGGTTACTGTATCCCAAAGACTCCAAATTGTATTTGGCAAACAGGTCAGCTTGCTACTGTAGTTGTAATGTATGGTGTAAGAAAAACATGCATCATTTTCCAGCCTAATTAATGAGTCTGGTTAAGATAACTCATATTACACCTGAACATATGACATACTGTATGACTGTAACCTCTATCCTCATGACAGGTCCACCCACAGGAGGTGACTGCAGCCCTTTGCAGTAGACATGTTATATCTGAACTATTTTTGGGTGCTGTCGTGATACAGCTGATGATACATTCCACATCATCTCGATACTACCACATGCCAACAGATACTGTACCACAGTCTTTATGACTGTTTGTCTGAAGAACTGTATTGTTAGCCATAAATATTGGGATCTGGATGGAGTTGGAGGTGGTCTGGGACCAAAAATGTCTTAACTTTGCAATAGTCAACATGTGGTCTTGGCAGCTGCAAGATTAACTGCTTAATTTCCAAAGGCAGCAAGTGCAACTAAAAAAGCTGCTCTTCCCTTCATGTATCACTTCAGAACTTGCAGGACAAATAGCAATGCACAGTAGAATGTGGTTTGTTCATCTCCATTACAGACCACTGGGCATGATGAGGTCACTGTGAAGTAATACTGCTGTTCTCACTGAACCAGTCCTGGTGCCTTACATGCAGGGAAGTTTGGTGACTATTTTTGTAGTCACTCTTGGGTGCCTGAGGGTTGTTTGCCTTGTGCCTTATGCAATCCATCCAGGTGATGCTGTAG
>NW_008679846.1:371-7382 GCF_000695815.1 Acanthisitta chloris | reverse complement strand
AACAGATTTTCTGTGGTAAGAACAGAGGAAGAGTCTGTCTTCTCCTTTTCCATACCACACAAGCCTTCTGGGAGTGCACTTTTCACAAGGAGCAACAGGCAGGGTCAGAAGAAAGACATGTCCTGAAGATACTACAGCAGCTGCCACCACTTGCACAAGAAGCCTTAGCAAAACATGGGAAAAGTCTAGGCTGTGATTTCTCAAGTGCTAACAGCTATTCTGTCTGCATTCCACTTACATAATAAGAAATGTTACTCAAACAGTTGTATGAGCAAAAATCTCCCTCCCTTTCAGCAGTATATGCTTGCTACTGCACCAGTGTCTAGAATAATTGTGAGGGAGGATTTATTTAGCCCTGTGCTCACCAAGCAGGAAGATCATAGTCCACACCTTGCAACTTGTACTCTTGACACCGTGAGCTGTAGGAATGACATTCTGATGTTTCAAGTAACCATCCTCCTCAAGACATGCTTACCACACTTCCTTCTGCCTTTTCACATTCTTTCCTTACACTGTGCTTTCCCACCACTGAGTATTCTGTTAGAATCTAGCAGCTACTTTTCCCCAGAGTAGCTGCAGCAGCAGCAATTGGTAGGCATCCAGGATATTTACACAACAGAGGCTGTCACTCTGGACTGCTCACAATTAAAAAAAAGAAATAGTCCCTTAAATTTTCCCTTGCTCCACCACATACCTAGGAATCAAATCAGAGACTAGAAAACAGCTCAGGAGACAAATTTCAGACTCAGATGACAAAACCCCCCCAAAGTTTCCTCTGGAGATTGAAAAGCAGCACTCTAGTTGTATGATAAATCATATATACTTTGTCTTGAGAATGTGTGAGACACATTCAGCTGAGGACAGTGTTGGATGGCAGTATTGTAGTAGCTTGAGTTCACAGGTAACATGTACCAAGCACTGCCTGCTCCAAAGATGTTGAGCAAAGAGAAGGAAGCAGCATTTTGCATTAACTCTAGTCTCTAAGAATTACATTCTCACAAACAGGCTGTCTATATGATAGACATCCTGTGGCTGTTTAGTGTCTCCATACCCCAGAATTGCTCCAGGAGTTAAAAACAAGAAACAGGCATATCTGTGAGAACCATGTGAGGTGCTCAGGGTCCCAGATAACATGTTTCTCGTCACACTTCCTGAGGTGTGTGTTTTGAGGCCCAGGTGACATAACTCACAATACCAGACTCTCTGGGAATGCCTTTGAGAATGACTCTAACCCTGACAGCCAGCACTGCTTTGTGCTCACATGCACACAGAATGTAAAGTAGAACTTGATGAAAGAACTGTCAAGACTGAGATCAACAACTATTTTCTTGGTCAGTTCCTATGGTGTAGCAACCACAACAACCACAAAAACTCCTGCAGAACTATTTTGGTTTGGTTTTATGTGTGGTACTGAATCACTGGGATGTTCACATCAGGTCCCTCAAAAATAAACCTGTTCCAGGAGATAGCTGCACACCTTTATTATGCAGCAATAAGGAAATTAGCATCCCCAAAGGCCACTCAGACATCTCCCTTTCCTGAATACTACCAAATTGTTGCTTTAAGGATACAGCAAAAACCACTTTAATTGCTGCCTTGAAATGATCATTTGCCTGTGGTGCCCTGATCTTACCTAAGTGACCATTTAAGCTACCCCAAACCCTTTATCCTCACTTTAATGACACAATGAACATTAGACAGTGTACAGCTATCTGAGGTATCTCATACTGTCTTGTCTGGTGGAATTACCATTGCACAATTTGTGGTGGTGGGTTTGCAAAACTGAAGAGTCATTAATCCACACTGTTGACTTAATTGCTGCTCATCTTCCTCTCATGTGATCTTTGCTTTGCCACACTGGAAGTATTGGTGCACCTCTTGCATTTTTCCCTTGAAGTGATACCACGACTTGAGGATTATTTTTTGTTACTTGCCTATTTGTGTTCTTGCCCTCATTTCATGCACAATGTATATGATGCATCAGCAAAGTGTTCACACACTTATACTGTTTAGGCTGGTGGTTCAGCAAGTTCATTTTGTCTCAAAATCTCTCTCTACATAGCCTGTTGGGAAGGGTAGTGCTAAAGATAAAGATGCTATATGAAGTCTACATGTACTCATGATCCAAGTGCTGAATTTGAAATGATGTCGGGTATAATTTTAGAAACACTGCAAATTTGTGAAAAATATTATATGGTTGACACACTGAATCATTTGCATTGCTCCTGAATTTAACACTGAGTGTTCTTCTGCAGCCTGGGACACTGAGCAACTGGCTCTTTCAAGTACCAGTTAACAGTTTAGAGAGAAATATAATCAAGGTCACATCAAAGAAATCATGATTTGCATCAATCTTGCCTCCCAGAAAGACCATGAATCTTGTGATTGGGTAATGACAGGCAAGAGATTTAATTTCAGACAGCTTTGTGAGGTGGATTACAGTACTTGCACTGTTTTGATAGGTGGAAATTGAAGTACAGGGGGACTGAGTTACATAAGGCTACACAGAAACCCTGGCAGAAAAGGGATCATATTCCTTAGCATCCTGGCTATGAGGCCAGAGCACACTCCTAGTGACAGGTACCAGAAACAGGAAAAAAGATGGTGAGCGCTGATTAACGGCTTGATCCTCATCCACATTCACAGTACTAGAATTAAATGCTGTGTTAGGATCATGTGCTCAAACCTCACATGGCTACGCTCACATTTGGGTTGAGTCAGTAAGAAACAGTCCTGAAAGTTCACGGGTACTCACTGAACAAATGTAAATGACTAGCAGACAGCAGCATTCTATAAACACCAATCTACTGCAGAGCTGATTAATACAACAGCACATGCTGTTACCAGGGCAGCACTACATCTGCTTCATGTAATACTTATGGGAGCATTTACAGATGTCATGTCTAAAAGTAAACTGCAGTTGGCATCCCAACACATGCAAATAGTTTATCTTCCTCTGAACGTGCCCCTCCAGCCTTGATGCAGGTTGCTGTTACAATGGTTTAATAAAAAGGCAAAGCATTGCCAAATTTATCTTTTTTCATCAGATGGATTTTGAAAGCTGAAACTCCATTTTTGTGTGTGCAGCAGTGCACGTGCAGCTCAAGACAGGGACATTCTTTACAGTATCTTCAGGTAATAAGTAGAGACACACCTGACAGCAGTGACAAGGATACACTTTCTGACTCTTCAGAAGCACAGAGGTATAGGAGTGCTTTTTGTAGTGACAGACCACAGAAATACAGACATACCAAAGCAGCAGAGGAATAGACAGGCTGTTTCCAGGGTTAAATCCTGCTTTTGCAAATCTGAAAATGCAACATTTTCCCAAGGTCAGCATTTCATTCTTTCTCTAAGATCATCTTCTCCTTTGTTTCCTCTTACCCAAGTTTTATACAGAGGTGAGTCTAGTGATTTCTGTGAGGCTGGTCCCAGTTTACATCACTGTGAAAGAATCCAAAGTTTTTCACCTACGTTTCTTCCTGCTACTTCATGGGGACACTGGACATTCTGGAACCAGTTACATTACAGAATAGCCTAACTATTACAGAAAAGTGTGTAGATACATTGAAACAGACTGAGATACTGTTAATTTTTTTTTCTTTTAGAAAGAAAAAAACCCAATCTCTGAAAATTACTTGGAGGCTACGTATTCTGATTCCCTCCGCTTAACCTCTCTAGTTTGAGGGTAAGTGAAACACTCCAAGACAGTTCATTTTTTACAGCATATTTTATTTATTTAGCTCTAATACTGGATCATCCTCAGGTCATTTGCATATATCATTGGGTACCTGAATGATGTTTGCATTACCTACTGACTGCAGCCTTTTTTAACAGAATTCCTAAACAAATGGCTGCCATGCATTTTGTATTTCAGCTGTCTTTGAATACCCAGCAAATCTGATGTGACTCAGGTATGTTGGGTCTGAGTAAGCACTGGAGCAGTGATCTGCATGCATGCAGTAAATCCTGTATGCTTAATATCCACATGCATACGTCAGCTGTGCAATTTGTGCACTATAGGTCCAAAATCCCCACATTAGGATTTACTGCACCTGTAACAGGGATAATCTTTCCAAGTGCAGTTAATCCAGGGCACGTGGTTTCTCAGCCACATTTGGCTCCAATTGCTCTTTCACTTGAACATTGTAAGGTAAGTGAAAGCATCCATTGCTAAACAGATAGCTCCAATTATTGTTGTGTCCCTTGTGGCAATGCCTGCCTGGCTTTTGCTCTACATAAGCTAATATTTCTCCCTGAGTTACATTTATATAACTCCTATTAACTTACAGAGAAAATAGAAAGAAAGGTTTTCTATTGTCAGTATGGCTCCCTCCACCTGGTGTATTGAGCAGAGACCATATCTATGCCTGAGGACTAAGTTAGGAATAAAAAAAGGTAGTAATAGGGACTAGAATTCAAGCCTGTCTGTTTTGTTTGTGTCATGCTTTAACCCCCACCTGGCAACTAAGTACCACACAGCCCTTCACTCACTCCCCTGCCCTGGTGATGGGGAGAATCAGAAAGAAAAGGTAAAACTCATGAGTTGAAACAAGAACAGTTTAATAATGGAAATAAAATATAATAATAATAATATACTACTACTACTGATATTAATGAAAAGGAGAAAGAGATAAGAATAAATCCCAAGAGAAAAAAGTGATGCACAATATTATTGTTCACCTCTCATTGACCAATGCTCAGTCCCTCCCCAAGCAGTGATCAGTGCCTCCTGGATAGCTCCCTCCACTTTACATACTGGGCATGATGTTCTTTGGTATGGAATATCCCTGTGGCCAGTTCAGGTCAACTACCCTGGCCACACTTCCTCCTGGCTTCATGTGCACCTTCTCAGTGGCAGAACACAAGATGCTGAAAAGTCCTTGACTTAGAGTAAGCACTACTTGGCATCAACTACAACATCAGTGTGTTATCAGCATTATTCTCATACTGAATCCAAACCACAGTGCTGTACCAGATACTGAGAAGAAAATTAACTATCCTAGCCAAAACCAGGACAGTTGGACTTTAAAATTATTTAATACTAGTATAGCTTAATGACTTTAATAATCAGAAAAGACTAATAAATATATTGTGCCTCAAAGGTTGGTTAAAAAACCCACAACTCTACTCTTGACAGAAAATTGTAATTTTGAATTATTTTGTTAAACAGGGAAAAGAAGAAATCAGCCCATCTAAAACACCATAGAGAGCAAAGGACAGGCACCAATGCCAGAATGCCAGTTGCTTCTGAGTTTACAGTATTATCTTAAAATACAGAATATCAACTTCCCAGTTGCCTGTTATTCCTGGCAGCCTGAATTTTGTTAAAAAAATTTTTTTAAATTCGGAAAGTTCTTTTAGATGTCAACACATAATTCTTATTTCAGTGTCTTGAAGCAGCAGACTCAAAACTAAACTTAGTATCATAGGGACTTGAACCTGCATTATCAACTTCTAGGACAAGTCTTACTAATCAACCAGAGTTGAATCTTTCTTTTTACAGTTGTTTTTTGTGGGTTGGGGTTTTTGTCTGTCTTGTGGGGTTTTTTTGTTTGTGATTTTGTGGGTTTTTTTTTGGTTGGTTGGTTGGGGTTTTTTTTTACCTGACACATTCCTGAAAAGCATTTTCATTCAATAAAACAACATTTTTGAGGTTAGCTTTTGACATACTCTTCCTACCTGCTGTAGCAGTATTTTTAATATCTGTAGTTTATTATCAGTATGAACAAATATAAGT
The DNA here is from genome assembly GCF_000695815.1 of Acanthisitta chloris. Classification (NCBI taxonomy): domain Eukaryota; kingdom Metazoa; phylum Chordata; class Aves; order Passeriformes; family Acanthisittidae; genus Acanthisitta; species Acanthisitta chloris. The sequence goes on along the minus strand of NW_008679846.1, from coordinate 1,642 downwards.
AAATTACAGTAAAAGCATTGGTTTATGCAAGCTGTTAGATAGAGCTATAAAGCCTGAAAGCAGTTACTGCCCTCAGCTGTTTGAGCTGCTACTTTCCCTGAAGTTGCTTCTGTAGAAAAGAGCTTCACAGGATGCACAACCTCCAGCTGATTCCTGTTCACAGTTCAGAAAACTCACTTGAAATCAGCTATAATTTACTCCCTAGTACTTAGAGATGTGTATTTTTCCAAGTAACTGTACCCTCTTCTCTTACTTTGCTGCTTCTTAATATGCTTACTTTTTTTTCAAATGTACATCTGCTACAGACACTTTGAAGCTTTTAAAGGACATCTCTTACATCTTAGCAGCATTACAGAAAGACACATAATTAAACAAAAAAAGATAAAGCAGCTGCTTTATGCTAATAAAAATAAACTAAACCAAAGCTTTTCACTGACCTGTCTGGAACCAACAGAAGTCTTAGTTCTGTTGAAATACTTCTAGCTTTTCATTAATGCCAGACCAAGCAACCAAACCAGCCTTCATTTCTGTAGTACAAACAGAGCTTAAGGGAGGTTAGAGTTTTTACTTTACCTTCCCATCAGGCATCAACAGGCCTTAAAAACCCTGAACAGCAACACCTGGGCTGTCTTACTTATAAGTCAAACTGGGAGTGCTGCCCCAGGTCCCACTGGTGCTGCAGGAGCAGGAAGGGTAAGGGATGAGCAGGCAGCACCCATCGTGCAGTGCTGGGATGGGTTGGGGTGGTTTCTGCTGTCTAATGGCCACCAAACAAATTATGTTAATGAGCCAGCTCTGATGCCAGCCTGGGAAGTCCAGGGCACAAGTTGGAATTGGCAGGGGATGTGTTGGGTACCTGCTGAGGCAAGGACTGAGTGCTTAGGCCTGAGCCCCCACCTGAATGATGCCCCATGCTGTAATGAAAGCTGTTATCCCACCGGATACAAAGAGGTGGCATCCAAGAGACTGGGATGAGTGAACCAGGATAAAGAGCATCTTGTGTGGAGAACAGGTATGGGTTTAAACATGAGCACTGCAAGAAGCAAATTATCCGTGTTGCTGACAAAGTAGGTGTGTCCCCTTCTCGCTATCCTACCTCTCCCCCACCATGGATTGTGCCTGGGCTCGGTGCAAGGATGGGGACAAGCCCCCGGTGCACTTGGGCGCTGCTGCTGCTCATCCCCCTCCCTGCACGTCTCTCCAGCCTTGTCCTCTCTGAGACCAGACCTTGGCACTGCCACAGCGCCAGCAGCGCTGCCGCAACGCCGCGG
>NW_008679846.1:0-329 GCF_000695815.1 Acanthisitta chloris | reverse complement strand
CGGCCCTGCCGCAACGCCGCGGGCGGAGGTGAAAACGGGGATGGCGACAGGTCCTCTCTCCGCCCCTGCGGGCTGCGGCCGCGGGACCACGAGCGTCAGGAGGGCCGCCCGGAGAGGAGAGGGGTGCGGGCAGGGCGAGGCAGGGAGCACCCGAGCATCTCTCCATCCCTGCCCGCCCGGAGAGGACAGGGGCTCTGGGGCTCTGTAGGCAGGGAACATCCCTGCATCCATCCCTGCGCCCAGAGAGGAGAGGTGCGGTGCGGGGAAGGCAGGGAGCACCCGAGCATCCCTCCATCGCTGCCCGCCCGGAGAGGAGAGGAGAGGGATGC
>NW_008679845.1:5683-7048 GCF_000695815.1 Acanthisitta chloris | reverse complement strand
TGGGTCCTGCCCCACACCCTGCCGTATGCCTGGCACCCATGGGTCCTGCCCCACACCCTGCCGTGTGCCTGGCACCCATGGGTCCTGCTCCATCCCCTGCCGTATGCTTGGCACCCGTGTGTCCTGTCTTACACCTTCCCATGCACCTGGCACCCATGGGTCCTGTCTCGTACCAGGTTTCCCCCTGCTATATCCGTGGCACCCATGGATGCATCACCATAGAAGAGTGCCCCTGCCATGTGCCTGGCATCTATGGATTTGTGCCCATACTGGGGTGCCCCTGCCATGCACCTGGCACCTATGGGTCCTGCCTCATACCAGGTTTCTCCCTGCTATATCCATGGCACCCATGGATCCATCTCCATAGAAGTGTGCCCCTGCCATGTGCCTGGCATCCATGCCCATACTGGGGTGCCCCTGTCATACACCTGGCACATATAGATCCTGCCCCCAATCATAATGACCTTGCCATGCACCTGGCACCCATGGGTCCAGTCCCATACTATGATGACACTGCCATGTGCATGGCATCCCTGGATCTATCCCCCTTCCAGGGTGTCCCTGCCATGCACCTGGCACTCCTGGATCCTGGGCTACCACAACCACCCTGTGGGTGCTGAAGGAACAGGGTGGCCCAGGGAAGCAGTGTCTCCAGCACAGGGTTGGCAGGGGAGGCACATGTGGGACTCATGACATGTGGTAGCCCAGCATCCATGCCATGGGACCAGGAACAGGGGAGAGGAGACAGGACAGGGATCAGCTTCCCAAGCACCTGCTTGATGCCTGTCTGTCTCACTGATGAGGCTGTGGTTAATTAGGACTCCAGGGAGGGCTCTTCCCCTGTTGTGGGGCTCTGGCTGCTGCAGCTGGGAGACCAGCATTGCTTACCGTGTGGGAACCTTGAGTTTCTTCTAGTGAGGAGCACACAGGTTAATTTTCCATCATTTGGGCATGCAGGTCCTGGCTCTCCAGTCCAGGGATGCTCCAAGTCTCCATGCTCTGCTGCCCCTGGCTGATCTCCCAACCATCACCATCACCCTCCAGCACAGCTCCCACCTCGGTTCCCCCCCGGCTCCTCTCCTGCCCAGAGAGGCACAGGTCAGCAGGCACCCACAGCCAACACCTTGGGAAGGGGAGGAGAGGGTGGAAAACAAAACGCTGATGGATTGTAAAGCTATTGAAGTGCCAGCGAGTAAACTCCATATTTTTAACAGCATTTAAATGCCTCCAAGCAGATTAATAAGGTCTAGGTAATAGCAGCACCAGTCTATATTTATTCTATCTTAAACGCCAGTTTGTCAGGCTGTATTAATATTGATGGTAAGGCTTGGATTGAGGACAGGAAACGCTGGGACTTCACTTTAT
>NW_008679845.1:2353-5634 GCF_000695815.1 Acanthisitta chloris | reverse complement strand
AGCTGCCTCTTCAAGGGCTCAGCGCATCCCCTCTCCCCCCCCACTCCCTCTTTTTAATCAGAGGAGGAGAAGTTGCTGGCTTGATCGTTCCATTTTTATCTCTTTTATTTACTCCATTTTCATGTCTTTCAGTGCATATTTTATTCCCATCAAGGCAGGACCATTGATAGCTTAAGCTGTGCCCCCCCCGGCTCCCCCCGTGCAGCCTGACGGGGAAGGATGAGGGGTAATTACCAGGAAAGAGTCCTCCCTGCCCTCTCCTGCTGCCCCACGGCAGCCACACACAGTGTGGCCCCCCAAGAGGGGATGAACTGCCATTTGGGGGGCTTGATGGGGGTAACCACTGCTGGCACAGCCTTGGGGGACCCCATTGCCCCTCACTCCCATGAGCATCTCTTACTGCTGTAATGGTACTGCTGCAGAGTGTCCTGTCCCCACTGCCACCGACCCTCCCCATCCCACCTCATCCTGCCCCACTGGGGCAGCACTGGGCACCCCAAAAAGTCCTTAAATAGCTTCTGGGTTTCCTGGGGCTGTGCCAGGTGGGGATAACCGACTGGAGTGCCACAGGGTCCCATGCTGACACCCCATGTAGGCTATGATGAGGCTGAAGGCAAACCCATTTTCTACCTGAATATTCCCCAAAGCCCAGATTCCTGCCTGGCTCATCCCTGCCAGCATTTGAAATTCAAAGTGTGCTGGGTCTTGATTAATGCTACAAATCATCCAGCTGGGGAGCAGCCATGGCCACGTGACTGGGGCGCGGGACCGGCACCGACGGCATCGCTCCCCAGCCCCGGAATGCTCACAGCAAACTGTTCGTGCAGCCCTTCCCCTCCAAGGGTGGGGAAAAACGATGCAAAGGGAATTTGCACATGATTTCAGATGGGGTAGAGCACTTGCTCTGTGGGTAATGAATGCAAAATAATCATAATAAATGCTAATTGCGGGAAGAGGGATGCAGTCTTGGTTTGGAGATAGTCTGGAACAATCCATGTGGAGAGCAGGACAAGCTGAATGGATGCTGGATAGCCCAGGGGTGCTGACAGACCCAGGGATGCTGGGTGTCCTGGTAATGCAAGGATGATGGGTGCCCCAGGGATGCATGAATGCTGAGTATTCCAGGGATACAGGAATGCTGGATGCCCCGGGGATGTACAAGGATGCTGCACGTTCCAGGGATGCAGGGGGATGCAGAGAGCCCTGGGGATGCAGGGGGGGATGCCTGAGCACCCCAGGGATGCCGGGGGATGCTGGGTGCCCCAGGAGTATATTGATGATGAGCATTCCAGGAGTGCTGGGTGCCCTGGGGATACAGGGATGCTGGGCACTCCAGGGATGTACAAGGATGCTGAACATTCTAGGGATGTCGGGACGCTGTGTGCCCTGGGGATGTACAAGGATGCCAGGCATCCCAGGGATGCAGGGGGATGCTGGATGCCCCGAGGATGCAGGGGGATGCCTGAGCACCCTAGGGACATGCACAGCACCCATGCTGAGTGCTGTGCTCATGTGCAGGACAGCATACCTCCCACCCCAGATGCCCACGAGACCTTGTTCCCATGTGACCCGGGAGGGGATGGAGTGTGAGCATCCTTGTCCTCCTGCCACGGTGCCCCGTGGCTCCCAGGGCTGTTGGTACCATGGTCAGAGCAGCCCCTGCTCCCCATCACCACTAGCAAAGCAAATAAGTTGAATTTAACAGCCATTAGTCCTGGAAACATCAAAGGGCTCCTCCGCCGGAAAATGAAAATCCTCATTAACTAATAAAAAGCCCATCGCTCACTCTGCCTTTAATATAATTAACACCAGCCAAGACTTCAATTAAGGTTTTATCCAAACTTCAAAATGCCACTCTCTCTCTCTTTTTCGATAATTCCGGCAGGCACAGCAGCTCCAGCCTTGCCTGGGATCTTCCAGCCGTGCACACGCGGGTGTGCTCAGCCCGTGCCGCTCCGGGGGCAGCGTCGCGGCTGAGGATGTGGCGTGTACATCCCAAATAGGAAATGTTTGGGCTTGGCAGGAGCCGACTTTTGCCGGGAGGCTCTGACTTCAGCAGGGAAATATGCTGCCGGGGGGAGCAGGATGCCGGGCGATGGGAACGGGCCAGTTCTCACCGCTCTCTTGCCTGCGGCGTCCGGGACGGCAGCGGTCCTCTCGCTCCCATGATGGGAAAGTTAAGGGATGGAGAGCCTCATGCTGTGCTCACAGGGATATGTCATCCTGTCCCCTGGCCAGCATCCGGGGTGTGTGGAGGTGGCCCTGAACCAGGACCCATCGGGGGATGTCTGAGCATCCCATGGATGTGGGGATGCTGGGTGCCCTGGGGATTCAGAGATGCTGAGCATTCCAGGGATGCAGGAGGATGCTGAGTGCCCCAGGAATGTGCTGCCCTAGGGTTGCAGGGATGCTGGATATGCAGGGGGTACAAGGATGCTGAGCATCTCAGCGATGCAGGAGTGCTGGATGTTTAGGGATATGCAGGGATGCTGGATACCCCAGGAATGCAGGGATGTTGGGTTCCCTGAGGATTTGGGGATGCCTGAGCACACTGGGATGCACAGGGTGCCCCAGAGATGCTGAGCACTGCAGGGATGCTGAATATCCTGGAGGTGCGGGGATGCTGAGTGTCCCAGGGATGTGAAAGGATGCTGAGACCCAAGGGGTTCAGGGATGCTGGATGCCCCGAGGATGCAGGGGGATGTCTAAGCACCCCAAGAATGCACAGGAATGCTGGGTACCATGCTCATATGCAGGACAGCACATCTCCCACCCTGGATGGCCATGAGCCCTTGTTCCCATGTGATCCTGGTTGGGATGGAGTGTGAGGTATAGCCTTGATGGGCACAGTGGGTCAGCACTGCCATCCCAGGAGGCAGCATGGACAAGGGAGAGTCCAGCTGGGCATGTCAGGGGACAGAGCCAGCAGGAGACTGCCACACAGATGGCAGCTCTCTTGGAGAGACAGGACCATAATCCTCCCCATGGGTCCCATTATCATCCCTAGCTGGTGAAAAAACTCTCATCCTGGATGTGTCTAATCCTAATCACTCCCTATCGCCCAGGACCACTTCAGACGGACCAGACGGACAGACAGGCCTCCTCCTGCCCTGCATATCTGCACAGGCAGCCCCTGGAGGGGACTGGGGGGGGAGACAGGCCACCCCTTCACTCCTAATCCCTCGGCGAGTCCTTCATTTAAAAGGGGATTTGCTGTTTATTCCCTCCGCGGGCTGAAGAATCATCACAGGGGTCAACATCTGAGCTGGGAGAGCCTTGTT
>NW_008679845.1:1975-2318 GCF_000695815.1 Acanthisitta chloris | reverse complement strand
GGGAGGGAATTGGAGAGGTCGGTAGTGCACTGGCCAGTTTCCAAGCCCCAGAGTGTGCAATGAAAGGCTCAGGTCTCTGTGGCAGTGGCTGTGGGGATGCTTACCAAGAAAACTCCTTCAGCCTTCCCAAAACACCCTGAAGGATGTGAAATCCACCCTGGGGGAGGGCAGTTGTGACATCACCCCCTCTTTCAGGCATTTCCTTGGCATGGGGCTGAGATCTGGGCACAGCATGGCCCCTCTCCCCCATGCCAGCCTCCCTGCTTGGGCATTTAATTCTGCTCTCTCTTGCTTCCACATCCATATTTATGGCAGGGGAGGGCGCAGCTGCGGCTGCGCATGC
>NW_008679845.1:0-1816 GCF_000695815.1 Acanthisitta chloris | reverse complement strand
TGCGACAGGTCTGAACGGCTGCCAGCCGGCTCGGAAATCCCAAACACATCTGTGCTCATCAGTTGGACACCAGATGGGCCCTGGGTTAGTATTTTGGGCTGGGGTTATTTGGGGGGGGGTTGGGCGAAGCTGGGGGGGTAGCTGCTCCAGCCTGGGATGCTCACATGCTGCCTGCATTCCCTCATAGATTTATCCTGGTATTTTTAGCATGTTTTGCCAGCGGGAGGTCAGGCCCCTCTCAGGATGTGGGGCAGGGATACATCAGAGACCTCAGCAATCCCTGCCAGGCACTGTACTTCTCTGAGTCCTGGCTCTGCCCCCAGCTTCTCACCCCAAATCTCCCAGGGAAACTCAGCTCCTCACCCATCCTGAGATTCTGGAGCATCCATCAGGAAAGAGGTGCAAAGTCCTGCCTGCATTAAGGCCCTGCTGAGGTGTTAATTATCAACCCTCAATATTCTTATCCACAGCCACACATCTAATTCCCTGGTGGATTAGGACCAACCCAACACTAAGAGCATCTCGTCACCATCCTGATGTCCTCTCCCTGGCATCAGACTGGCACAGGAATGGCTGCATCCTTCCATGCTGGTGGCTCCAAACTCTGCTGCAACCAAACTGTACTGGGGCCAGTTCTGTGCACTCCAGCCCTGTGCACCCCAAATCTGTGCATCCCAGTTGCATGCACCCCAAGCCCCACAGGATGAGAGCTGGAGCTCCATGTCTGCTCCCTGTGGCAGCAGATGCAGCTCTCTAGCCTCCTAGCTCTTGGCTATTTTTAGGAGCATGTTGGTGGCTAAATCTGGTGCCGTGTGGGCTCGAGGCTTCCCGGCAGTGTGGCTGTTGCCCTGTGAAGTACTTTTGGGCTCTGTGTCTCCCATGGGAGCCTGGAGCATCATAACCACACATGGGGCACAGCTCCCTGGCCAGGGTGTGCCGAGCATAGGACCACACTGCAAGATGGGAAAACCACCCTAATGCAGGGATGGCTGCAGCAGGAGAACAGTTTTCCAGCCCCAAGTGAGCACGAGGCACAGGATTGGTGACACTAGGGCAGCATCAGCACCCCCAGCCCCATTTAAAAACCCACTCATGAGTGGCAGGAGAGAGGAACAAGTCCTGATCCCAAGCACAGGAATCACCGATGGCCTCATGTGATCTAACCTACAAGCAGAGGGATGTCACCACCCATCTCTCCCTTCCTCAGGTCTGGGACCATGTGGGCACCTCTTCCCATCTCTCCCTGAGCCCCTTGGCCCAGCCGAGCTGGGAGCCCATGGGCACTGAGATAAGAGGAGGAAGGTGTTGAATACAGAAACATGTCTGCGGGAAGCAGAGCAGGCAGGGACTTGCATAGCATGAGGAGGATGATGTGCCTTCTTCCAGCCCTGCCTCTCTCTAGCCAGGGTTGAAATGGGAAGCTGCAAGAGGTCTTTTCCTTCTATGTCTCCTCCCAGTCTCACTGCCCCATGCATGCACAGACCCATTCCTATCCCCATCCCCATCTCCATCCCTACCCCTGTCCCAGTCTCCATTCCCTTTCCCATCCCTGTCCCAGTCCCTGTCTCCATTCCCATTCTTGGCCCCCTCCCCATCTCTGTCTCCATGCTGCTCTTGTCCGTGTCCTGAACCCATTTTCCATCCCCATCCCTGTCCGAATCTCCATCCCCATTCCCATCCTAATCTCCATCCCCATTCCCATCCCTGTCCTCCCAATATCTGTCCCCATACCCATCTCTGTCCCCATCTCCATCCTTGTCCTCATCTCCATCTCCATTTCTGCCCCTGTCCTCATTCCCATCTCTGCCCCCATCCC
>NW_008679844.1:329-1558 GCF_000695815.1 Acanthisitta chloris | reverse complement strand
ATGCTGGGACCGGACAGGGACTGTTCCGAGTGACCGGGACCGAGAGCAGGTGGGAGTCCCCGGCCCGGGGTGCCGGGCTTTTTTTCCGGCAGACATCTGCCCTCCTCAGCCCCTCGACACGGGGCTGCTTAGCTCCCCCCGCACCCCCCGATCCCTCCCGCAGTCCACCCGGCACCGCAGCTGCTGCATGGTTCGGGGCACTGAGCATCATCTGGGGCTCGGGGCTGGGCACCCGCACGGCAAATCCCCGGCAGGGGACAGCACCTGCCCGCACTGGCGTGGAGCTGTCTGTGGCCCGGGGACAATAGTGTTTATCCCCTGCCCAAGCGTCATTTAGCCCAAACATCCCTGGTACCCACAACCCGCTCCTGAACCGTCCCCACCAGCCAACCCCCCTGCCCGCTCCCTCTCGGCTGTCTCCTCATCTCCCTCAAACATTCCTCAGCCGGTTGGATGAGTCCATGACTCATGCGACCTTTCCAACAAGCCTTAGAATACACTCACCTCTCGAATTCACAGTCCTGCAAGGGCCACGGGTGAGACGGGAAAGCGAATGATTTACGCGGTGGCGTGTAATTCCCCGGCCCTCATCTGTATGCACTCGCATGGAAATACTAGTTATTTACTCCAAAAATGCAAACACAAAATTATGAAGGTACTGTGAAATTAAGAACGTGAAAATTAAGTAGCTCCTCAACCTGAAATCACCTCTCGTGCTACTCCCCAGGCAGGGCTCGCCGACTGCCGCCCTGCCGCGCTCCCTGCCCAGCTCCCGCTGGCTCCCGGCCGTGGATCCCCCTGGTTCATTCCCTGCTTCCCCACGGGCCCCGTGCCTGGTTCCCAGCTCAGGCTGGAGGCGTTGCAGCTCTGCCCAGGCTCTCTGGGCGCACAGCACCAGCTCATGCTTCGCAGTGTTTCCACCCAGAGAGTGGCAGTGCTTGGTGGGCTGTGGGGGGGGACACAGGGGTTGGGGCCAGCAGCACCCACTCAATCACCCAGACTGCATCACGGGGTATTCTCCTGTGCATTTTTTCAGGAGGTATTATCCCTGCCCAATTTCTGGGACTGGCGCTGGCAGCAGCATATGATGGTCACAGGTCACACCTTGGTGTCACAGGCTGGACATCAGGATGAATCCCATGTATGGCTGCACTGGGACGCTGGTCATAGAATCACTAAATCCCAGAATGATTTGGATTGGAAGGAATATCAGACACCATCCAGTCCCA
>NW_008679844.1:0-272 GCF_000695815.1 Acanthisitta chloris | reverse complement strand
CCTCCTGCGCATCGAGGAGCCACAGGTTCTCGGGGCACCCTGTGCCAGTGCCTCAGCACCTCACAGGGGAGAATTTTTTCCCAATTAAATCTCTCCTCTTCTAATTTAAACCTATTCCCCCTTGTCCTGTCACTATCTGCCTGTGTGAAAAGTTGCTCTCCATCATTTTCATAAACCCTCTGGTCCTGAGCAATCCCGTAAGTACCACAAAGGCAGCTTGGGGCATGAGACAGGGAGAGACCATGTTTCTCTGGGATATCTGCCTCACCCGT
>NW_008679843.1:0-504 GCF_000695815.1 Acanthisitta chloris | reverse complement strand
ATACTTCCTCCAGGGCTTGCCCAAACAAATTGGGAGATTCCGTGAACCCCCGGGGAAGGGAGATCCATTGAAATTGCTGCTTCCTACCTGTTTCGGGGTCCTCCCACTCAAAGGCAAACATATCTCGGCTTGTCTCTGCTAGCGGGCAAGCCCAAAAGGCATCCTTGAGGTCAATGACACTAAACCACATATGATCATGCGGGATCTTGCTTAGGAAGGTGTAGGGATTAGGCAGTACAGGGTGGCAGGTTTGGGTACTTTTGTTTACTTCCCACAAGTCCTGAACTAACCTATAGGTCCCATCCGTCTTCTTCACTGGGAGTATGGGGGTGTTATGAGGTGACATGCAGGGTTCCATCAGCCCGTCCTTTTAACAAGATGTCAGTTATAGGCTTGAGACCCCATCTCCCTTCCAATGATATGGGATATTGTCTAATTCTAACTGGGTGTTCTCCTTGTTATATTTTAACCTCTATCGGGGGTATCTGCAGCCCTCCTCTATTG
>NW_008679842.1:0-1253 GCF_000695815.1 Acanthisitta chloris | reverse complement strand
CGTCCTGCCCTGTCCCCACCCAAAAGCTTCTCTCTGCTCATTCAAAGGCGTTGGGTTTTTAATTGATTTGCTTTAATTTATTTTTAATTTCTTTGGGTTTCAATTTTTATTTTATTTTATTTTTTTTTGTACAGAAGAGTTGGAAAACTTAAAAAAAACAACAACAAAAAGACAATTTGTAAGATATCGTGTGTGTGACTCCTTGTAAAATATTTTCAAATGGTTTATTACAGAGACTCAGTTATTAAATAATGTTCATATTTTCACTTCACAGGCGGTGGCTGCATCATTGCCCGGGGATGTGGGCACAGCGGGGCGGTGGCACAGCATGGGGGGGTGGCAGGACACTGGGAGGCTCCTGCCAGCCAGGCCACTGCCATCACACACACCTGCACCTCTGTGAGGCTGATGGGCAGGGGCAAGGCAGGGATACAGGCAGAGCCATGGGTTCACAGGCCCCACACAGGAGAGGCTGGGGGCAGCAGGGACTCAGCCCCCCCTCACAGCCCCCTCTGGCTTCCCCATCTCCCTGTGTCCCCTCAGGACTGTCATCCCTTCCCCATATCCCCATGTCCACCTCCTCCATGCCACACTCCCCACTCCATGCCCACGTCCCCATGTGTCTGTGTCCCCATACCTATGTGCTCCTGTCCCGTGGGGTCAATGTCCCTGAGTGCCCCCAGTTCCCAGCCCCCCGTGTCCATGTCCCCCCTTCCTGGGGTTTGTGCCTGCCATGTCCACATCCCCATGACTGTCACCTTGATGCCCCCATAACTGTGTTCTGCCATCCCTCTGCCCCACAACCCACTGTGGCCATTTCCCTGCTCTGTGTCCATGTCTCCCTCCATGTCCTGTGTCTCCCGGTGTCTGTGTCCCCACCGTGTCCATGTGTCTTCCTATACCCCACTGTGTCCATGTTCCCACTGTGTTTATGTCCTCTGGGCTGTTTGTCCCATATCCCCGCCATGTCCATGTTCTCCTGGCCGTTTGTCTCATGTCCCTCCATGTCCATGTCCTCCCTGCGTCCGTATCCCGCCAGCCGTTTATCCTGTGTCTCCCCATGTCTGGGTCATCTCCATGTCCGTATCTACCTGGCCATTTGTCCCATGTCCCCCAGTGTCCATGCCGCCCCAATGTCTGTATCGCCCCGTGTCCGTGTCCCCCTGGCCGTCTGTCCCGTGTCCCCCCGCGTCCATGTCCCCCTCTGTCCGTATCCACCCCCGTGTCCGTGTCCCCCCGGTCCGTGTCCGTGT
>NW_008679841.1:0-278 GCF_000695815.1 Acanthisitta chloris | reverse complement strand
GCCTGTCTTAGGCCACAAAGAACCAGCCGACAGACAAGTCAATCCAGACCCCGAGTCTAGAACTGCTGTTCCCCGTGATGCTGGATCATCACAACAGTGAGCCAAGAGACTAACAGATAAACGTATATCACAATAACCAACAGTTTCAGAAAATAATTTATAGTTCTTTATGTTTCTCATTTTCATTAGTATTTTAAGGCTTTATGTTTGTTTTAGTTTTTGTGCTATTCATTTAGGTTAATCTTTAAGTATCCTTATAAGTATTTTAGCAATTATTT
>NW_008679840.1:79474-87436 GCF_000695815.1 Acanthisitta chloris | reverse complement strand
CCCCTAAGCACACAGCCCCCCACAGCCGCTGTGTGCGACCGCACCGAGCTGCGGGGACCGCGGTGTCCCTTCTTATCTCAACGTTATGCAAGAATTTGCAAAAGGAAATGTTAGGCGTTGTGAGATGGATGAAACGAGAGAAGCTGGCAGAAGGTTATGGATGGCAGGAGAGGGGACAAGGAACGAGTCGTTTCTGGCTACCTGCCCTACGTGCTCCTCTCCTTCCCTTTTTGTGGGAAGGAGAAATAACCCACAGTGTACCGGTGTTATTCCTACCAAACTCTTGTGAAAAATATTTATTTCTCAGTTCCCAGTTTCAGGAGCAAGAACAAGGCCAGAAAAGGAGAAAGTTTAAATAAAGGGTAATAGAAGAATAAATTTAAGTGCACCATCAGCGGCAGCTCCCTCCCCACTACAGGTCCATAGACTGGACAAAGGAGCAGCCTCTGGGCCTCGGGCGCTGCAGGAGTGCAGTGTTTTCTCCAGGTCACAGACTGGCTTTGGAATCAAGCTTGCCAAGCTGGGATGGAATCCCCAGTTTCCACACAAAGTGGTCTGAGCCCGTTTCCGACCACACATTACAATGAGCCTTCCTGTCACCACTTGCTTGTTTCACTAAATGGAAATTGACATCATCTGACCATCGATTTTGAGACACCAGCACTGGCTCCTTTGAGAAACAGAGGTTCATTGCACACTGGCCCCTAACAGACACACAGGTCCCCAACAAGCTCAAAGCCTTGATGTTTCTTGGTCAGCATTTCATGACATCAAGTCCAGAGTCCCTAAATCTCCCACTTTTGCATTCCCAAGACCACCCAGTCTCCTCTCAGTCCCCACTGATCTGACACAGTAGCAAGCTCCACATACAGCCAGATGTCTGTCACTTAGAGGTAGCTTTCCACTGGACTTTGGGATTATTCCATTCTTTATGATGGTTTCTAGGGACACTAATCTGAGGAAATGAGCTCTGGTGCTAACTTTCACAAAGCCACTGCCAAGTACTGCAGCCTGGGAGCAAGGAACAGGTTTTAGGAACCTGGAATCTTCCGACACCTTTAAAAATCGTGCAGAATGGGGAGGAAGTGAAATGCTAAGCACCCTTCCAGCACTGACTACTCTTTGCCCTCCCCCCTCCCCCTTCTTGCTCGTCTTTTTTCTATTTTCTCTTTGTTTCTCTGCTGTTTTTTCATCATGGTGGAAAATGTGTGCAGACGGGTCAGGCAGAGGAGAAATAGAATGAGTGGGAAGGGAAGGTAAAGGAAGAGAAAATTAAAAGGAAGCAATAACAGGGAGGGTGAGTGTGAGTCAATGGGGAGGTGGGAAAGGAAAGGAATATATGAATGAATGCACAGACAGAATGAGGACAAATGTAGAATTAGAGGGGGAAGAAATGAAAGTGGGTGAGACTGCATTCATCAGGTTTTAATTTTGCATCTGACAAGCATTAATTCCTTGCACAGAAGCAAAACCTTTCTCCTTAATATTGCTGTTCTTAGCACACAGTTATCTCCTACGTAACACTGGGAAATTTCTTCCTCTGAAGATGGTGAATTTAGTCTCTAGGCCTTATGTTCCACATCCATTCCTTTCCACAATGTGGCAGACACTTCAGCAGCTCACACAATCTTGTTACTTCTTTGCTATAACATTATATAAAGTCCACTTGAAACAGATCCTGTTCTTGAATACTGAGAGAATTCCCATTGTATTCTCTCTGCCTCTATTTTATACACCTTTCTCTCCTCTACTTCTTATTCTATGCAACCAAAATCAGGTTTTTAAAAATGGATGGATTTTACATAGCTCTTTGAAAGCAGAGAGTTTTGGGGGTGTTCCCATTACTCAAAGGCCTCTCATTTCTCAGCTTCCTTGTACCCCCTGGCTGAGCTCTATCTATTTCTCTCCCCACACCATTATGGTATTTTTTTTGAAGACTGGTTAAGTCTCCAAATACTGGCAGACTTCAGTGTAAGAGTAGAGCAGAGAAACCTTTTCTACAGCTCCGCTTTTCTAAAGCTGGACCTGCTTGAAACAGCATTTTGCAGAGTCACACTTTGGACTTCATGCTTCTTTCAGCCTGTCCAACTCCCATCACCTGGGATAGGGCTCAATATTTTTTAAGGCTGAAATTACTCCCAGATGTGATTCCATGCAATCACCCGGCAATGAATTTAGCCCTAGGTATTTCAGTCTCAAAGCACACAATACTCACATGGTATTACCTGAAAGAACTCTACTCTGCCTGTCTTAACAAGGAATAGCATTGTCTGAGGCACCAGTTATGTTTGTGCTAAAGGATGACAGAGTCTCAGCATGTAATCAGGAAGTTTATTCTGTGACAGATTATCCCTGACAGCGTTTAGTCAAAAATGTCACATATCACAAATATGGGTCAACATTATGTAATAGAAGTCTGCCAATGGCAGCACAACTTTAGAGACAGCAGTGTCATGTGTTTAGAACTGCAAAAGCTTGCAAGGAATCTGCCAGAATGGCAACCTTTCACACTTTCAACATTTAGATAAATAGAGTATTACCACCTTCTGTAGTCCAACAACAGTGTGTCTGTTATTATGGCAACCTCACATAAGGAGAGAGAAGCAGCATTTTCTAGCACAGTACATGCTCCAGGAAATGTGAGCTGTGGCACATAGGTCTTGCCTGTTCAGCAAGCTTGGCTCTCCTGCCCTCCTAGCCTGGCATTCAGTCCCCCAGGTAGGGCACCAAGATCTTGCTGCAGGGCTCCCAGTCTACAGCAGACCGGCAGAGAGGCTACCAGCCAGCTGGAGAGCAGTGTGGCTTCTTTCCTAAAAAGGGCACAACCTCATTCAAACCATAAAAACAAGAGGAAAAGATGCTGTGTGCTCCTTTCCTCCTCACAAACAAACCCACACACACCATTACAAAGTTCTGTCCCACCTGTGTTTCACTCCTATTTTTGGAAAACTGCTCTACAGTAGCAGCAGAGCATATCATGGAGCTGGGCAAACCCGTTCTTACTATTTGAAAACTCTTTTGTAGTTTGCTGTAGCAGGTTTTTATCTATGACTTATAAAAGAAACCTCCTTTCTCAGACTTCGGCAAGACTCAGAGTTCCAGCTCTTCCTTTCCACTTGGGAATAAAAGAAGACTTGTGTTATTGCTCAGTGGACTGTGCAAGCAGAAGGCAGAAAGGCTACAGACATGGTTTTCAGGAAAGAAAAATAAGAGAGGAAATAAAGACAGCCTTTTCCCCCCCCCTTCTATTAGTATGTCACTTCTGAGGAGAAAAGCAAAATATTAAGAGATAGATAAAGAGAAGGGTCAAATCCAGTGCTGAGCATTTTGGGTCAGTCCTAAATAGTACATTGACTAAGCTTAGTACCTAATCCCTGAAGTTTCATGGAAATAAATTTCTTGCAACTGCAACTTCAGAGTCATTCTTCATCTTCAGTGGGCATGTCAGGTGTTTCAAGTGTGCAAAGGCACATACTTGCAAAGGATTGTGTGCAAAATATTCTTGAAAAACCATAGGTCTGGAGTAAAATCCACACACTGGTGACAGACCAAAAAAAGACTTAAGACCCTAAGTGAAAGCCGTGACTCTACAGTTAATGTGCAGTGTGACACTGCTTCCTTTGCTATACTGAGACAGACATTGATGTATGACGATTTAGAGCACTAGGCACAGTATCCCACTGGCAACCTCTTTGGTTTTTCTCAGATAGCAAAGCAAGAGCCTCCTTAAATGCTCAGACAAGGAGGATGATGGCACAGGTTCCTCTTCTATTCTCTAGGAAAATCCAAGGCAGAGCAGCAGGGTTTTTTCTTAAGCAGAGGGGTTAAGTCTATCTCCCTCTGCACAGGTGAAAACCACAGCCAGGCACCCTGACACCAAGTCCATCAGAGAGGCTGGAGCTCATTTGGAAAGGTCTCTGCTTTGCTGTTGTTTGCAGTGCTGGGAGGCCCTTGCCATTTCTGGGAATACTCCAGTGAGATGTGTGCAGTAGTTTATACTTCTCAAAATGTCTCTCCTTCCCTGTTAAGAAGGCTTCATTTCAACAATTGCATTCAGTTCATGCATTCAGGCTTTTCTTGTGAGGCCATAAAGCATACTTTAAAACATCAAAGATACAATTCTGAGGTAATCTTGTGACTTCTGGTGCCAGGGAAGGTACTGATGAATCAGTAGGATTTTTATATAGTATAACTGGAAAATGGCTTCAGTATAGGGAAAAGCTAGTTTCAGATAAAAAGAATCAGTCTGTGAAAAAGACAGGCAAGGGCATATGAGGCAGAGATTCACTACAGCACAAGTAGCACAAACAGGGTGGCCAAAGTCTGACTCTTTGCCAAGTCTCCCAGTACAGGAATTAGAGGGTGTCAATTGCAGTTAATAGCAACCAGCTTCAAAGCAAACAAGAGGAGGTGGTACTTTGTGCAATTAATGTTTGAGTTGTAAGACCAAAGGACAGTGTCAATTCTAAAAGCTTTCATTGATTCAAGGAGTGGCTGGAAAAGTTTGTGGAAGAGAAATCCTTTAGAGTTACTAAACCCACATGTGACTCAGAGTCCCTAAACTGAAAATTATGAGAGTTTGGGGAAGAGTTACTGCAGACTGGTATAAGTGCTTGTCATGCTCTTCATCTTCTGTAAACATCCATTTTCAGCCACTGCTAAAGAGGCTGTACTGACCTGAGTAGGTTTTTGGTCTGACTCAGGACACTCATGGAAATGCCCTGGTATCTAAGCCTTTGTCCCTTACCACCCACCACCACCACACTCCTCATTCATAATGAACACTTCAGAGGACAGAGCCCTCTGACTATCAGCTGGGTGTACAAATCTCAACCTAATCTAAGCAACATAAACAATCCAAAGGAAATATTCTTCTCAGATAAACAGAAAGATATCAAGCAAATTATCATTTTATTAATGCTACTGATGGCACTGCTCTCTGAATTTCAGTTTTTTAATCAGCTTTATAGAGTCTGAATAAGCATCTAAGAAAGATGAATTCTTTCATAGGCAAAAAAAAGTATTTCTAGCTTTATAAAATTTGCTTGTTGCCTAATGGGCAAAAAGTACTATTAATGCTTAGAATTATCACTTATTAAGTGTACCCTCACTTTATTTCATCCAGGGTTACCTTAGAGTAAGCTATTTCCTCTCTCCTCTGTGCTGTTAATCATTCTTCATACTTTTGTAATAATTTTCACATTTGATTAGTGCTTTATCCTCCAGATATTCAACCATATCTTGACCTTCAAAGGATACTACTGGCCACTTATCCTTGACAATGCTGACTGCTATTCAGATTTGCTTTCTGTTTACAGTTCAGTGCCCAGCCTGTGATACCTTTAAGGAAATTTTAGCCCCAGCTGACTTGTTTTGATAATTTTCTTAAGATGTTATGTGGCACAGCGTCAAATACCTTTGTAAAGTCTTGATGCTGTTCTGAACTCTACTGATCTTCTGACTTCATCATAAAAGATGTCAAAGGATAAATATTCTAATTGGCCTGGCTTGCTTTACTGCAGTACCCCATGCATCTGCATCTCATATAATTTACCTTTGTATCCATACATTTTCCCCTTCTGCTTTACTATTTATATTCTTTATTTCAATTTGGAGCCATGCCCATAACACAATAGTTTCCATAGCTGCTCTTAATTCAATTTTTAAACACTTGTGGCATGCTGACACTTTAGTAGTCTCCTGATAATTTCTTAATTCTCTGTGGGTTTTTCTTAGCAACTAGCTGTTCCATCAGTTCTTTAAATACCCAAAGGGACACCTCAGATGCATTTGTTCAAGTGATGATATTTCATTATGTATTTCTTAGTTACTTTTCCCCAGCAGTTCATAATTACATCAATGATTTCTTAACCAAGCCATTATTCAAAGTTTAATCGCCTTCCCAATAAACTTCATGGCAAAAGTCCAATTAGTTTTAGTGGGAATAAGAACTGGTCTCAGAATTTACCTCCTTATTATAAATGAATTGCTATTAATATTTTCTTAGTTAAGTCATTTTGTGTTATTGTGCTTTCAGGACTTATAACGCAGCCTTTTCATATTATCTTTAACCACTTGGCAGCTGTTTTAGTGTATCCTCGTGCTGTCTCTGTTTTTCTCATGTGTACTAAACTTGGAATATTAAAGCCTATTTTGGTGGCCCTCCAGTTTTCTGTTTCTAATGCAGTTCATATTTTGCTTTTACTTGCTTAAGTTGCCTACAGTGACTCATTCTCTCTTCAGTGTTTCCCATTTCCATTGGAACAAGACACATTTCTGCTGGCTTTCCATTACCTTATCTTCTCATGTCCTCCTTACTGCCCTTCTCCTTTCCACAAAGCCTTTTCTGAAGCTCTCCCAACTGATCCTGTGAACGAGATTTTCCTCATTGTACTACACCCTTTCATTTCATTGGATGACATCAAAACTCTTCAAAGTCAGCCAAGAAGAAGGTACAGTTCATTAGTAAAGTTAATGAAGAAAGTCTAAGTGACTAGCTCCTCAATGCCATCTTCTGATCTCATGTTTTTATAACTACAGTAATAAGCATTTTGTCTAAGCACAGAAGATGGTATCTAGGTTAATGCTGCTGCCTACCAGCTTTTGTACCATCAAGACCTGCTATGACTGAGGTGATGTGGCAAGACAGGAAAGACACCATTGTCTTATCCTGAACTTCTACCATGAATGCAGCTAATTAATGGCTAAGGAAACACAAGGAAATTTATGCTAAATGAATGAGAGGAGGAACACTAAGACATTCCTTCTCCTTGGCTCAGAGACTGGATGCATAGTTAGACTAGTGTTAAATTTCACTCACTTGACTCATAGTCATTTACTACAAGGACTTATACTGTCTTTCAGATTTATGGTTATTTAAATGTGTGGTGGGTTGACCCAGGCTGGAGGCCAGGTGCCCACCAAAGCCATTCTATCACTGCTCAGGTGGACAGGGGAGTGAAAATATAACAAAAGGCTCAGGAGTTGAGATAAGGGCAGGGAGAGATCACTCATTGATTACCATCACATGCAAAATGGACTTCAATTAGGGAAATTAATTGAATTTACTATCAGCCAAAATCAGAGTACGATAATGAGAAGTCAAACAAAACTTAAAACCACCTTCTCCCCACCCTTCCCTTCACACAGGTGCTATTACTATCTCTGATGGGCTTAGCCTTGGCCAGCAGCAGGCCTGTCCTGGAGCTGCTGGCATTGGCTCTGTCAGACATGGGGAAAGCTTCTAGCACCTTCTCACAGAAGAGACCCCTATACCCCTCACCACTACCAGAACCTTGACACACTAAACCCAATGCAATATGTGATCCAAAAGTAGAATTTCACAAGGAAATACTTTAGAAACAGCAATTAAGAGCTGTGTTTTCCATGTTTTTGCTCTGGTAGGAATGCACGTCCACTTAGCACCCACTGAGCAGGTTAGATAAAGAGTGTAGAGTATACAAACAGACAATAAAGTGACCATTAGTTTATAGCACTATTTTATTAACAACATCTGCAAGCATTTTAATTAAACCTTGTTCTGCTCTGAATTATGTCCTAGCACTGTTACTTGTGTTCTGAATATATGGCAGCCCTGCAGTATGTTATTTATTGTTTTATTTATTATGTTTTATTTATTATTATTAAATCCTCACAGATTTCCAGCTGCTCTATATATGCAGTGCCCTGGAGTGCTTAAAGTTAGTGGAGGAATTGTGGCATTTCGTGAGCCTTGAAAATCCTAGAAGTGACTCCAAAATCTGTCAGTGACTGATTCACTGCTCCTACTTCTTAAACCAGGCTGCACAGGAGGGTAAGGCCATCTTTAGCCTAAGGAATTTATTTGCCTTAGGATCTTTCCACAGTCAGTGGAGAGTGGAAAAATCCTCATCTGTGTCTCAAAGGGAGCTCATTGTAGGTGCTCAGAATTGCCCCGGAGGAAATGCTTTCTCTTGATTCTAC
>NW_008679840.1:79128-79430 GCF_000695815.1 Acanthisitta chloris | reverse complement strand
TAGTCTTTGTGAATGCCCCTTAAATTACTCCTGTGTATTTGAACAGCCATCTTTGATAGCCTGCAATATATTCTGGAATGAGAAATGAGAACCACAAACAAATACCGCAAAAATCTCTTCTGGGCTAACAGTAGCTCCTCGGCTCCTTGTTCAAAGTTTAGGGGGCTTAATCTACACATGCTGACAGGGACAGTGCTGGCTGCAAAGCAGAACAAATGGTCATTTATCCAGGCACAGCTGTTGCCTAATGACAGAGGTCTGACAGTGGCTCCTGTGTGATGGAACATGGGTCTGTGCTCAGA
>NW_008679840.1:73206-79099 GCF_000695815.1 Acanthisitta chloris | reverse complement strand
CTGAACTCACATCAAACACCCATCATCTGTAAATTCTTTTTCTCTAATTTCCTCATTTTCTTCCATGCTAACTGCTAACCTAATATCTTGTGTGTGCTTTATTTTTACCAAATCTCTAGTTATTATTCTAATTTTTCTTTTTAATATCAGTATTTTTCTTCTTCTTGATTCTCTCTGTTATTTTTATCCAGTTTCAGTCTAACCTCACATACTCCCATCTGTCTCACTGCCAGCTTCTGATTAATATATCTCCACATAAATTCAATTTAGCCATCGAGAGTACTTTTTTGGGTTGGATCACAAGACATCCACCCGGTCGTTTCTGGGGTGAGAAGGGGAAATGAGGTAGAGAATAGCAAAAAAGCAGTTCGAAGCAGTTG
Organism: Acanthisitta chloris; assembly: GCF_000695815.1. Classification (NCBI taxonomy): domain Eukaryota; kingdom Metazoa; phylum Chordata; class Aves; order Passeriformes; family Acanthisittidae; genus Acanthisitta; species Acanthisitta chloris. The sequence continues at coordinate 78,719 of NW_008679840.1, read as the reverse complement.
ATTTTATTCACTGAAATTAAATCTTAACTAGGTGTATTTGGTCTGTGTCAAGATTTTGGTAGCGGGAGGGCTGGAGGGTTGGCTTCTGTGCTAGAAGCTTCCCCCATGTCCAATGGTGCCAATGCCAGCCAGCTCCAAGATGGACCCACTGCTGGCCAAGGCTGAGCCCATCAGCGATGGTGTTAGTGTCTCTGGGGTAACAGATTTAAGAAGAGGGGAAAAAACCCCCTGTGCAATACAACAGCAATCAGAAGAGAGGAGTCAGAATATGTGAGAGCAACAACTCTACAGACACCAAGGTCATTGGAGAAGAAGGAGGAGGAGGTGCTCCAGGCGCCAGAGCAGAAAGTCCCCTGCAGCTTGTGGGGAGGACTCACGTGGGAAAAGTTCATGGAGGAGTATTTCCCGTGGGAGGGACCCCACCGTGAAGCAGGGGAAGAGTGTAAGGAATCCTCTCCCAGAGGATGAAGGAGTGGCACAGAAAACGTGACAAACTGACCAAACCCCCGCTCCTCATCCCCCTGTGCCACTGGTTGGGGAGGAGATAGAGAAAATCAGGAGTGAAGTTAAGCTGGGGAAGAAGGGAGGGGTGGAGGAGAAGGCATTTTAAGATGTAGTTTTTATTTGTCATTATCCTACTCTGATTTGATCGGTAATATATTAAACTAATTACCCAAAGTTGAGTCCATTTTGCCCATTACAGTAATTGCTGAGTGATCTCTCTCTGTCCTGATCTTGACCCACAAGCCTTTTGTTATGCTTTCACTCCCCAGTTCAGCTGAGGAGAACAGAGACAGAGCAGCTTTGGTGGGCACCTGGTACCCAGCCTGGGTCAACCCATCACATAAATTTTCTCATCTCTTGTCCTTAGCAAACTATTTACAGTAGCTGCCACTACATAAGAAAGTTGTCTGTATGGATTTTATCAGTCCCATAACATATTGCTATTCATGCATATAAGTGGCAGAAAAGTTTTCAATAGCAGATCGAGCACAGCAACAGAAGTAAGGGTTGAGGTGGAGCTATGCAGAGTTTTGTGCTTTAAATGCCAGTCAGCTAGATTAGCCTTACTATCTCACATGGGCAATAGCTACACTACTACAGTTTATTTCCTTACATTTTTAGAACAGTCATTACCCTTTTAAACATATTTTATAACTGTAGCTCCATCAAATTAATTTAGAGGTTGCACCAGCCTAATTATGTATCTACAGTGATATAAATAATGTCATACAAAACCTGAGCACAAACTCCCCTTAATTTCTGTGTACCACTAAACTGTTCCTGCCAGGAATGAATTAGATGTGGTATTAAGACAGTACTGATTATTTTTTGAGCAGAGCCAAATGTTCATTTATAGTAAAATCCCTAGAAACCTATTACTACATGTGTGTTTGGATTCATAAAATTTATTCAAGCAAAGTTATTCAGAAAAGGCAGATATGGCATAGAGGGAGCCTAAGGAGAGATAAAAAACTGAAATTCCTTAGCACTCACCAAGGACTATTCCGATTTGCCTAATAGTGCAATAGAAATGAGTGCCACGGGCATTGCCACTGGCATTAAATTGTATCCAAATCCTCCATTCTCTGCAGACAGTTTGAGGCCTGAGCAAAAATGCTCCATGACCACGAAGTTAAGTAATATATCACTATAAACTGAGTGAAGCAAATGAGGTATAAATCAAGGTAAGCCTCAGGGTTAATGAGATTAGCAGCTATCTATAGCCTGGTCACTAAGTCTTATGCCCTCAGAAGTTTATTACACAGCTATCACAAACACCAAAAAACACATGACTGGCCTCTACCTGAATTGCAAACAAACCTTCCTCCTTCAGCAGGGGAACATTGATGTCTGATGAAAATGCACAGCAAATAATTCAGGGACAAAACACAGGAAGGTTCTCCAAGAGATCTTCAGGGCTTCTTCCTGGGCTTAGAAGGCATAAGGGATGCTTGCTGACAAGTAAGACAAAAAATTTTGAAGCCCAGCTGTGAAAGCAGAGGTTGGTCCCCCCACTCCTCTCACTGGGTAGTTCAAAATTGCCTTCTTAATTGACACTTGCAAAAAATGAAAAAAAAAATATGCAGTGAGCGTGATGGCTAACATGGGGAAAGCCAAGATCTCTGGATCTTGAGCTTATTTTGCTGCCCAGTGCTTTAGCAGTTGAAACTGTGCCATCCAGCGCTTTTGAGAACAGTTGTTATCAGTGAACATTATGAAATTTTTAGCAGTTGAAACTGTGCCATCCAGCACTTTTGAGAACAGTTGTTATCAGTGAGCATTATGAAATCTCAGACAGTTTGAGCAAAGGTACTCTCTCCCAATGTGCAGCTGTTTGGTTGCAGGAGGCAAATGCGTGGGAGGTGGCAGGAGTGTCAATAAAGAAATAGGAGCAAGCAGTGGGATTAGACTACAGTCAGTTTGGGGGTTTCAGCACTCATTAAAATCACTGCCTGACAGCACTATCTACATGAAAATATTATGCAAACTGTGAATTCATCTTGGAATAAAACCTCCTGTCTGTATCTTGCTGGGAAAAACACTTTATCAGTAAATATAGTCAGATTGAAATAGATCATGCCATCAGCTTTAGCCAGAACATGCAGTCTTATCCCTATTTTCTCATTTTTGGATTTTCCACCCTCTCTCGGGATGGTGGTCTGAACTCCTTATACTGTCAAACTCTCACTGACCTCAGCAGAAAATTGCTCATCTTAAAACACAGCTGAGCAGAGGAGCCAGCTGCCTCTCCTGTTCCCAAACCGAGGTTGCAATTCCCCATGCAGCTGCAAGGCAGGCAACTGAGAACAGGGTCAGTTCTCCAACCTATTGTGTGGTGGTTCCACAGGCTGTGGAAGCAAAAGCTTTGCTACAACAATGATCGTGGGTATCTTCTTTCATTGCTTTTAAATTGTTTTCCCCTCTTCCTCCCCCTCAACTAGCCATGGAGTCTTATTACTGCCTGATCCATCTGAACCCTAAGGCAAAGTTTTCAGCACTGGGCACACTCCTGAGGAGAGTTTTGTATGAATTATAAAGTCAGGGCATTCAAATAGTACATCAATTTGCTTCCCACAGGCTGTGTCCGTGAATGCTTATTCATCTTGAAATGATGGTACACTAAGAAGTCACTTAAGCTCTTAAGCTTCCCTGATCTCATGTCACAACTTCAAGAACAACCAAAAGGGAGAATGCTTGCAAAAGCACAAAAACAAAACCTCTAGTCAGAAAAAAATGTTGCTGCAACTGCTGTTAAATAAAGAGATCACTACCTGCACAGATAAAGCATAACAGTGTGTTCTGCTATATAACTTTGATTCAGTCATTTTTGTCACCAAAAGATTATTGTTGTGGTGTCCTCCTTGTTTTGGGACTGGAGCCAGATAGAAAAGCTGCTCTGCATGCCCCCTTCTAGAGACTGTAAAGGAGGAGAAGCAAACCACACAGAGATACCTCCCCTCCCACCTCCCCTCATTGAGGGAGGGCTGCTGGCTATTTCTGACCAACAGATTCCCATCCGGGCAGATGCAGCTTAAAAATCATGTTGTCATTACATTTAGCAGTATTGTAGCCTTTTCAAAGCACTCTTGTATTTCAAAGATAACATTAGCACACAGACACTAGCTGTGTGCTTCCAAAAAGGCTAAGCAACACATTTCTTACTGCCTTAAATCATGTCTTTCAGGCCTGCTGGAGATCAGAGGGGCTTGCACAGGGGAGCAACTAAGTGCAAGTCACTTGTAATGTTCTACCTGCTAACTAACGAGCAGACAAGCACTGGCAGGCTGGCTGGAGCTTCAGGCACACAGCACTTGCTCTGCCTCATTTCAGCAGTACAGCATTGCTTTCCTTTCTCTCCTGCCCTCTGCCACACACCAGCAAGCAAACAGGAACATGGGCACAGCTGACCACTTTGGATGCCAAGGACTGTATGCGGTGGGCTGTAACAGCCTGTGCTCGCCAGCATTTCTCAAAGGAGAAGGCAGTGTTCCTCTCAAGCCTTGTGTGAGGGCAGGGAAGGAAGGGTGAAGGGAGCCTCTCTTATACTCTTTATCCTCTCATGGGAGCTAAGCAAAGGAATCCAGGTTTAGGAAAATATATATGACACCACGGCAGATTGTCTCCTTCCACACAACCCAGCAATTGAAGGAGTGCTGTCAGGGCCAAGATGCCAGTTCCCAATGCCGAGTTCACACAGTTTGTAAAAGTAGGCAAGACAGAGGCACAGGAACCCCTCTGCACCCTGTGCTGTTTCTTCCCTTCCCAGGGCACAGCACAGTGCCTGGGACAGTCAAAGAAGCACACACATGGCAGAGGTGCTCTCAAAACCACTTTGCCCTTCTCCTCCCCCAAGTGCTTTCTCCTGCTCACTGTCTTTGCTTACCAGTGGTTCTGGGGAAAAAGAGAAAAAGGAAGAACAACCAGGGGCAAATAAAATTTGCCACTTCCAGATATGGCATAACTCTGCTGCAGGGATCAGCAGACACATGGTGGTAATGCTCCTCTCCATGAGGACAGCTCAGAGATATATAGAGAAACCATAACTCTTAGGGGTGAGGAGACTTCACCTTGATATGTACATCCTGAATGAGTACTTGATGTACACCCCACAAGAGTGCCCCCTCCCCACACTGCCCTAGCACTGGGTCTGCAGGATCACTAAGCAGCAGAGGATTCTGGTGGAGAGAATGGACTCCGTTCATTTCCAACACTGAGGCAGTTTATCAGTTGTTTGAGGACCTGTCCAGGTCAAGTTTGATTCTATTTTCAGAGCTGCATAATGGCTGTTGATGACTTCTTCCCATGACTGGCAGCAAGCATTGATGAGTCCTGTAAACAATCGGTTTCCAAATGTACAGCCACGTGTCTCCTTTCTGCTCCAGGCAGTGGATAAAGATCCATTGGTGGTAGTTGCTATTTAATATGGTAAATGATTTTAGAGATTACAGTCTTCTCTTATGTAACCTCCTTACATAAGGACTGAGAAACGAAACGTGAAGTGCAGAATTTGAACATCAAAACAGCAGTGGATCTGCAGCTCAACACAAGTGTTGCCATCTTGAAAGTCTTTTCTGACTATCCAAAGCTAATAAAAAGCCAACAGAAATAAAACATACACAAGAAACTTAAATAAGAGTTTCGCCTCACCACAGAATCTTGTGTGATAATCCACCACCTGGTATTTAGCTAATCAGATGTTCAGTGAGTGAAACATGAGGTAAGCAAGTAGGTTTTAATCCTAAGTAAAAGCAAAACAAAACTGAACAAAAAGCTTCAAAAACTGGAGTTTAAACATTGCAAATAGGTTGTTCCTGGGGTAGGTTCAGGTTGAAGAAAAACATATTGTTCTTCCTAATCAGCTCCTACATGGTGGCAGACACTGTTTGACGTTTTTTGCATGCTGATTTATGATTCCAAGCCATGCTACTCCATTCAGTCTCCTCACGTGCTGCGTCAGCAGCTCCTGCTGTAAGCACATTGCTTGTAGCTCCTTTTGTTTTCATAACTTA
>NW_008679840.1:58473-73194 GCF_000695815.1 Acanthisitta chloris | reverse complement strand
GGAAAGACAGAGGGAGTGACTTAAAATGGCTAAAATCTTGATGGCAGAGAGAGGAGGATGTCAAAAAAAAGAAGATAAAGAGAGGGGGAAAGAAGTAAAAGTGGCAGAATGGATGGAAAATGCTGAGGCTCCTCTGTCCTTTTCCTTCATATCGATTACTGTCTGCTCTGTTCCTTTCTTTATCTTTCTTTGCTATATCGTGTGTCATACTGCAAGCTTTGAGAATATTGTGCTCAGATAAAATGGCAAAAAGCCAACACACACAGGGCCTGAACATACCAGAGAGATTAACAATGTTCACAGGTGGAGGCTGTTTGTAGTAAGTGAGAAGTTTCATACCTACAGAAAAAAGGTCATGATCCAGAGAACATCTGTCCTGTCTTTCCTTCTGACCATGAGGTATAGAGGGCTCACAGATTTACAAAGCTCAGTAAGTGATGGAGGTCTTTCACTGCTTTTAGATGAGATTTGAATCAGTTCTTAAGAGAGCTGAGAAAATACTGGAAAAAACCCACCAGCATTTGCTCAAACCTTTTAATGAATTCAGTTCAGCTATGTTTGTCCTTCATATACGTTCTAATGAACAGATATGCTGGTGATGAGTCTTGCAGAAACTGAAATCATTATGCAGATTATTCAGTGAAGGATTTGGAATAATGCATTGGTAAAGACTGAATTCTTAAAAGACAGATACACTGAATGAAATTTCGCCTCTGCTCTGTTGCTACCCTAGTCCTAAACAAAAGGTCTTATATCTGTTTGGTTTTTTCCTATTCAAAAAGCTGTTATTCTGAAATTAGTTAATATTAAAATGTGTTTTTTTCCTGCTGGACCTGACCAGCCTCTCAAATGTAAAACACAGTCTAAACATGCATATTTTATCAAAAACTTGTCTATTTATTTTCTGTTTGCATTTTTTCCTTAAAATGCAAAATCTTGCTTGATGTACTTTTCCTTGGCAGTTAGATCAAGACCAAACTCAAGGGAAAAAATGTGAAAGCTCCTAACATTGGGTTTACAGTGAAAAATCACATACATAAATCCAAGCACCATAGATGCACCCATCTTCTGTTAAGCCCTGCAGAATGGCTTTTGTAGACAGAATATCCAAAATGAAGGAGAGTAAGGAGGAAAAAACCTCCAAACCTAGGGGAAGATATACTGCATGTTCTTTTTTCATGGGGGAAAACCAGTAATGACATATTGATCATCTCTAAATCCAGCCAATTAAGAAAATGAGACTTTCCTGTGTTTATTCCTGATTCACTGAATGAGAGCAGACCTGTGACCATAGTGGCTGATTACATGAGCCCCACTGGGCTCTCTTGCTCTGTTTCTCAGTTGCTGTGCACACCAATGAGGGATGTGAGTCTCCTGTTTTGCTGTTCTGTGCCCACCAAGGGAATCTGTTCATGTCGCTCACTGCAACCAAGTTCATCATACTTTAGACAGGCTTCTCAAGACAGTTCTGGAGAGCTGGTAACCCACAGTGTGCAGGTACATACTTGACCGGAATTTCTAAAATAAGTGTTCAGCCACTGCTAGCAAAACAAAAAAAAAAAAACCACCCCAAAACCTAACAACATTTTGAAAGTATTTTGCTATCATCACACAGAAATGCAGAGCCAGGGGAATTTCAAGAAGGCAACTTTCTGCTCAAAGATACCTTTTCTATAAACAATTTTCTTTATACTATCTCTGCAATTTTTATCATGTTTTTGCGATGCTCCTCCTCCTTTCACTTGCTGTGTTGTTTTCAATCCTAAGCAGTAAGTTGGCTGTCTGGATCTCTTCATTCACTGTGACATTAGGTACTTAAGCCTAAGGCACCAGCGTCTTTCAAAAGGTTGCACAGGGTGGCAATGCTGTGATTCTGAAAATAAAATGCATCCAGGCACACAACTCTGAGTTTCACTTATTTCTTGACCTATGCTGACAATGCGCACTCTTTTTTTTCTCCGCTCCTAGGAGCGAGACAGTCATCCAAATATTCCTTTTGGATGCAAATATAGCTTAGTTGCAAAAATAACTGAATGTGTATGAATGATAGACCTTATTTATAACTGCTCTGTGCCATACGTGATTGATGGTCTCCAGCAGGGATACTTAAATGTAGCTGAGCTGTTTGCGTTGGAGGCAGTGGCTGCAGAGCAGTATCATTTGGTGGCCACCAGATAGCTGAGCTTCCTTACTGCTTCTCCATCCGTGCCCCAGCAGACATTATTACATTAAAAGTCACAAATACTGCTTAGCAGAATTCTGAAAAAACATCTTTTCTCTGCTTCTGCAATCTTTTTGCCTTCTGCACCGAAGTCGTGGTTTTCCTTCTCCTCCTCTCAACCGTCTTTTGCCAAATTGCCTTTTTAATTCATTCACCTGATAACACATCTGATACAATATAATTATTTTTTAATTCTAGGCAACACCTATATATTTTCCAAGTAAGGAATAGAGAGGATAAGGAAAACTGTAAGAATGAAATCTCTTATGAAGTTGCCTAAGACAGAGATTATGCTGTTTCTTCCCAGAGTGCTAGCAAGAAGGAAGTTCACCGACAACACGGGTTGAAACAGAGGGATTCAGCTCAAATTGCCTCAGTGGACTAGCAGAGAAATATTTGCACAGGAAAACATTCTAAAATAACACCTGGAACTTGAAATCACCGTATTTCACCAGTTGATTAGACTAATTACTTTACACCTGTTGATTAGAATAATAATTAGTTATGATTGATTATTGATGAGAATATTTATTGTATACCTGTTATGACACTAGCTAAAGTAATTTAAAAATAATATGTCCTGAAACTATAAATAAATAATTTGGCAATGGTCTGGAGGAATCATTTAAGTGCAGCAAACCCTGAATAAAGGCATGAAGTTATCTGAGCAGCAGAAGCCCTGCGGCTTTAAGAGATGTACATATGGATGTATGTTTCTAAACTTTGCCTCTAAATTATCAAATGCGTCCCTAAAATGACATTACACCAAAGCACAGACTGGGTCAGAAGGGAGTACTGGCAAACACCATGGCAAAGTAGAGACCCTTCAGGCTTCCACTGTAGAGTAAATCATAGAATCATAGAATCAACTGGATTGGAAAAGACCTCCAAGATCATCAAGTCCAACCCTACTGTGGTTACTAGACCCCTAAGTGCCACATCCAGCCTCATCTTAAAAACCTCCAGGGATGGTGAATCCATCACCTCCCTGGGCAGCACATTCCAATGTCTGATCACTCTCTCTGGAAAAAATCTCTTCCTAATATCTAACCTAAACCTCCCCTGGCAGAGCTTGAGTCTGTGCCCTCTTGTCCTGCTGCTGGTTGCTTGGGAGAAGAGACCAACCCCCACCTGACTCCAACCTCCTGTCAGGGAGTTGTAGAGGGTGAGAAGGTCTCCCCTGAGCCTCCTCTTCTCCAGGCTGAACCCCCCCAGCTCCCTCAGCCTCTCCTCATGGCACTTGTGCTCCAGTCCCTTCCCCAGCCTCGTTGCTCTTCTCGGGACCTGCTCCAGCACCTCAATGTCCCTCCTGAACTGAGGGGCCCAGAACTGAGCACAGTACTCAAGGTGTGGCCTCACCAGCACCGAGTCCAGGGGCAGAATCACCTCCCTGTTACTGCTGACCACACTTTTCCTAATCCAGGCCAGGATGCCATTGGCCTTCTTGGCCCCCTGAGCACACTGCTGGCTCATGTCCAGCTTCCTGTCTATAGTTCCATGCAGCCATGAGTACACAACGAGAACTGCTGACTCGATCAATTACGGCCTACTCAAGTTTCATCTCTCAATTAAATGTCCTACTGAGAATAAAACAGTATTGGATAGCAGTGGATTACAACATCTGGAGTTTTGAAAGCATTCAAATAGTGACACTCCAGAAGAACCCCTCTTGACTTGGTACACAAACTCCAGACAAGAATGGTACCAATGGCGTATCAGTTAGATATCTTTTGATATTCTGTTCCTATTTCAAAATATTGAAGTGACCACCCTGTTCTGGAAGGATGTACATCAAAAGTTGCAGGGTTTTTTCCCCAAGTTTTGACAATAACCACCACCACAGTATGACCTTTACATGCTTCTTGTTCAACACAAATCCATCGAGTATAAAATACCTCATGGACAGAGAAAAATTATTACATGATCACAGAAATGGTTTACACCAAATTGAGTTGAATTTTTTTAGTTATTTTTAGACATGAGAAAGGTAACTCCATTAGAAAACTGGGGAAACATACTTAGAAGTATATAGGGACACAAATGCAAGTATTTAATCTAACCTTGCAGTGTATTTTGGAGCCCAGCAGTCAGAGACTATCTCAGATCTGAAATAAATACTTCTAAAGATGAAAACATCAGACATGATCACCACCTCTAGTTCTGTGCACTCAAGTGGGAAATGCAGCTCACATGCTTTGACTCGATAGTGAACATACTGTCATGGGCTGAAGCAGCACAGACTATGAGCAGAAGGGCAAAAACTGTGTGTGCAGTTTAGATACAAATGCTGATTATGGAAGTCATCTCATCTTGTTACAGACATGCACTGTGCCATGAAGAGTCTTCTGCAGCTGTGTGTTTCTGTACTGAGCTAAACAATGTGTCCTCCAGCAGCCACTGCAGACACCTACTCCTTTTTAAGGTATGACCTGTGTAACTGCAGGAAGACCTGCTCCACTACAGCTAAAAGAATAGTTGTCTGCTGTATGTACTGTATACAAGTGCTCATTTTAATTAAGGTTTAATCTCCTCAGTCTCTGCACTAATCCTTGGTTCTCTTTAATAATACTCCTACAGAGCACTCCGGAGTCTTTTCTGACACCAAAAAAAAGCCTTAACTGCTGGTTTGGGTTTGGTTTTACAGACTCCTGTGTTTCCATCTACATGTTTTATTTTCCACTAAATATGTGAGGCAGAAAAAAACCCCTATCAGTGTTTAAGCATTCATTAGATGAGATGGTAATTTGTGGATTTGAGGAACAGCAAAGGTGCCACTAGAGTGTGTAAAGTGGGCAGCTGGCACAGTAGCTTTTGCCAACATTTGCGTCAACGTGGGAGTACAGCAATATGGTAGCTGCTAACGTTGCACTCAATAAACATCTCATCATATGTGGAGATATGACTAGCCTTTTGGAGGAAGAAGCTGAGTATTCTCTGCATCTGAGGCAGGATTTTAAGTGTAAAGTGTAATACTGTAGACATAAAATTGCTTTCTTGAAATCTAGTGTGTAGGTAAACAGCGAAATATTAGTGAAGTCATTCACACGTTGAATTATCCAGAGAAAAACAGCTTAATGCTCAGCATGGCACTTTTTCTCAGCTGATTCAAGCCTTAAGGAAAAACATACAGGCCTGCTGTTGTCCAGTGCATCTGACAGATTTTGTTATTATGCAGCTTGGGTCTGTGCTGTATATATATGTGCATCCGTGAAAGGGTAGCGCTTAAGTTGTTTCCAATTTTTGTTGTTTTTGTTGCTGTTAGAAATAGGAAGGATGTTAAAATGTTTTAGGACCAAGGAAATTGTTTCTGTTCCACATGAATTTGATGCATTTTGTAACTATTGGAGTTAGACAACGAAGACAGTATTGCAGACAAAAATGGCACTAGACCTCAGTGGGATATGTTTGTACAACTATTTCTTGCCAGGGGGTTTCCTCCTGTGGATCTTCTACAGCCCTGACACAATGATTCACTACATTCTTTTAATAGGGAAAAAAATCTGCTGTCTTGTAGTCATGTTCTGTTTTCATTTTGCCATGACACTTTCTCTGTGAGGAGTGTGCCTATCCTCCTTTCTCTGCCTTCTTCAAAGGACCTTCTTTCCATGCCTCAGTCCACCACTGCTACTCTTCTGAGTGTCACCCTTACACTGCTACTAATTTTTAATAATTCCCTTAGAAGAAAGTTCTCTATAATAAAAATTTATCATGACATCGACAACTGAAACATCACCATTCTGAAGAGCCAAGCCCACTGAGATTTTCAAGACAGAAGGCTGTAAAGCTTAAAAACTTTTGTAGATGCAAATAGCACTAAACACAGAACTGGAGCAAACCAAAAATATATACTGTAACACTGGGCTTGATCTGTTAGTCCGTTTCGTTCAAAATGAACAAACTAGTTTAATAAGGTGATGTAAATCATTGATTATTTTAAAGGCCGATGAAAATACCTGAAGTTAATCAATTCCTCATTTTTATTTCTCTCTACATTGTCCACCAGTATTTGCTGCTAGCATGAACATGAGCCACAGGGTAAGCATGCTTTGTAATATCACAGAGTTCTAAAAGAAATGCAACACAATGTCCATCTGGCTACACCGGTAAAGGAAATTTTCAATTCGGTTGTAATGATCCTTATTCACTCTCCAACCAGCTTCCAAAATGAGGATTCTATCCACATAACATGTTTTTATTGTTACATTCACAAAATCATGTATTGTCTTTTATGCAAGAATTTGAGAATGTAAGGCAGTGGAGGGAAAAAATGGCAGTACTAAATGACAGCACTATTTCAAACTAAAATGATTGGCTAAAGTGCTCTGGCTACTATGATGGACAAAAATGCTCTTGTATGCATAGGAAATTAAGTTTTATAGTTGCGCGTGCAAATACAAGGGTTATTTACACTTTCTTACTGAAAAGTTAATGACTTTTACATTCCCTAATAAAATACTTTCAATAAGCCTCATTAAAGTAATTATTTACATTCACAGCTAGTGGCGTAAGCACAAAAAATAATAGGGAGATACTTTCTCCATCCTATCTCTTAAGCCTAAAAGCTTGAGGTACGGAGGTACAGAAATATCAAACAGCAACATTCCCTCACACTGAAACCCAATACAGAAACTTGCATTTTGTGTATGAAAATGAAGATCCTGAAATGTTACTCCACAAAGTAAGACATCAGCAGGCAGATTTTAGCAGCAGGTGGCCAAGAAACTCTAAGGTAGAGGTGGGTATAATTCTTTCCTGCAGGTGTGGGGTCAGCCCATCACCTGAGAGGAGTGAAGAGCTCATGGGGATAGGGCAGCCCTAGGAAAGATAGAGAAGTGTGAAACCAAACCACTCTGCAAAGTCACCACTTCTCTTCCAGCTGGAAACCAAGGCTGTAGTGTATTGCTGCATCATTTGCATTTACCAAAGAGGTGAAAGAAGAGCCTCATGATGCCATCACCAGACTGACTTGACAGCAAAGAAATTGCAGGATGATTCCAATACTTGTTTCCACCGTCCCAAGGACATGGGAGAGCCCCATCAGCCTGAATGCATACACACACACACACTGCTCAGAGGTGGCTGAAATCCATCACTGTGTCTGATGTTTCCAGCTTTGATTTCTCTTTTTGAGCAGATACTACCTAGTGAGTTAGGCCTGGCTTGTGGCCAATCCATGGATAGAGATGTATCCTGTGTACAGTATGGTTTGTGTGTTTGATGATAACAGGATAAGGCTTAAGCCACTGCTGTCCTGGCCAGCTGTCTCCAGTGTGCCTTTCAAATACCAAACAAGTCTGAAGAGAAATGTCAATAGAGAAATACTGTAAAATTGCATTTGGTATAGAAAGTACTCTGCCATGACATGCACCGTGCTATGTTGGGCAAGTTTTTTTAATCAAGCAGTAAATAATCTTGTATCAAAATAAGGACAGCTGGAACTTAACACCCTACATAGCTAACTTTCCAATAAGAATTAAAGCGAAAATAAATAAGACAGTACATCCAAGTTTGCTGACCCATGTGAGATTCATGAAATGGGAAGGCTATATGCATGAAATGTATAAAGCAAAGTACTATTCACTCTTCATTTTGTAGTGAACCACTGTTCTGGTGGGTTTCACAATCTGAAGGGGACTGGAAGCAAAATCACTTCAGCTACACAGTAAAAGCACCTATTTCTTAAACTGGGTGCCAAAATAAATAGTCTGGTATCCCTCCCAGTAGAATAGAGCATTTTTCACATATATAAATAAATCAAACTCCACTTAGAAAACAAGCAACAAACAAACAAGTAAACCTTTATCCTTGAGCATCTGGATAGATGCTCCAAAGGTGTCGGAGTCCAAGAAAACAAACCATATTTGAGCCTTGTAACATACTAAAGAGCAGGTCTAATAATCCCTTCAGAAGAGGGCACTACCTCTTACATCTTATTCCCAAATCACATACACGTACTCCTCCCCTCCTCAAAAAATAAATTTTAAAAAAGGATTCATTTCATTGAAGTGTTCATATCCTTTTGAACAGATGGAAAGCCTGGTGGACTAAGATGCAGTGGATCCCATACTTGCCAATTTCAGGAAGGAAAATTTATGGTTTTGAAAGTTGTTTTTAGACAGTTTTCCAACTTCATGGCTTAGGAGGAGATCAGCAATATATAAGAATACAATTGTATGTTGTTAAATTCTGGAGACATATGGGAAACAGAGAAAAATACCTAATGTAAGCAAAGTAAAAATTTAAAGAAAAGTGCATGTTGGATTTGTCCACATAACATGGGTATTCCCACACAAATCCCTCAATCTTTGCATACTCAGGATTGCATCAAGCCATTAATTGTACAGTAAATTCTCTTTCTGCTCCCCATAACATCACTAGTCCCTACTTTCTGCATATCTGAGCCTCTCATTGAATCTTATTTTCCCTGTAGACAATGGGTCATGTTCTTCCAAGCCCCTCCATCCTAATTTCTCTGCTCTTTTCATCCCCTCCTTCTTTTCTAGTTCGCTCTCCTCCCTCCTTCCAGTCTCCCTCTGCCCCCAGGAGTGCTGTACCTCGTGCACAGGGTGTTCGGCTGGGATCCTTGCTCGAGGAGCTGCCCTTGTTCATGGTGGAGATGGCAACTTCTCTGTGGGCCCTTCCCTTGGCACAGGGCTCTGCACTGCCCTCCTGGTGCTCCTCCCCCAGCTCCTGCCAGTCCCCTCGCTCAGGCACAGAGAAGAGAGGTTTTGTTGAAAGTTGTGTTGAGGCCTCATGAGGGAATGGTCCTGCCCACTCTGGCCACTAGCCAAACTCCAAAGACACCTGAAGTGAATGGGCAGTAAGACTCTTGGGATGCTACTAGTCCCATTCCAAAGTCAGGTGGGTGTGAGCTGTGAGCTCAGAGGGCAGGCTGCCTACCAAAATCCCTTTGCAGCCAGTGCTCCTGCTAACCTCCTCCTCAGTACTTATGCTCTCCCGGTACCAGAACTGGGGAGGGTGAGCTGGGGAGAGGAGGAGGTGGCTGCACAAACCAGGCTTCCCCTGCTGCCACTGTCATCGCATTTGCATTGCAGGGAGATGATCTGGCTGCCTTTGTGTGGCCCTTTGGCAGGAGCCCAGCAGCATTTCTGTGCCACTGCTCACATTGTACTGCAGGAGTATAAACACAGGCTTGTCCACAGCACTCTCAACAGTTCTGGAGGAAATCCATAATCACCCAGTGTCAAATAGGCCAGAGAAGCTGGGCTGCTTTCTGTACACCAGCTACTGTCCCTATCCTAATTCCCTGTCTCTTGTAGGAATGGGAAAGTTCGCTGGTATCAGAGAAATAGGACAAGGTAATATGATCAAACTGCAATAAATTTTCTCATTCAGAGCTTGATGCTACAAAATTCTCTTTAATGCTTCACTGTTTCTAAAGACACAGACTGGACAGTGTTTAGCACTTTTCAGGACCATACCAAGATGCCACACAGATAAATAAATGAGGCAGAAGATACATAATGTTTGAGAAGAAAAAGAGTGTTGCTAGTGTGAGCAGAAAAAATATTTTAAACCCAGAAAAGGCCATCTCAGCCAACCCTTCCTCTGCACTACTAGTATTTAAAAGCATAAAAGATGTTTTCAATGCTTTAGTCCCTCCTCATTTCTCTCTGGCAGAGAGAATAATCCTGGTAAACATAAAGACAAGATCTTTCATCTACCTAGGAGCCTTAATACCCTACTGCTAAGCACTATATGTGAGCTACTGGACCATTACACTGACTTGGCGCAGATTTGTGTGACAGCACAAACTTCAATCCCTGAGAAGACATGAAATAGATCAGAAGAAAATCAGCAAGGTTGGTCCCCTCCAAGCTTTGAGGTCTCTTAGACTGGAAAAAATTCCCCTGTGCTTCCTGAACTTAATACACAGACTCGAAACCCTCTGGCCTTCCTTGCTGAGCATTCTGCCTCCTACAGCTGTAACAAAAGTACTGGTCTAGTCTGCTACAAACACTGGTTGTCCACCTTCCCCTGGGCCTCACAACATACAGACCCAGAACTAATGTGGCTCCTACAACGTACTCTGGAGAAATTCCAGTAGCTTTAACAGAAGCTGCTGTATGTGTCATAGCCCCAAATTATGGTAGGGTTTTTCTTTTTCCATTTCCTCTGTTATCACTAAGGCAGAGTTGCTTTGCCTATAAGGAAAGCCTTCCCTGCATGTCAAACCTGAAATCTAGGAAAGCGTAGGTGTGTGAGCAGGACCTGCATGTGCTCTCCTTTGCCTGTCCCACAGTGGAGCAGGCACAGGGGTGAAGCACACACAGTAACATGCTATCAGCCTGTGCTTTAGTTGTCTGTAAACCAGAAGCCAAAAGCAGAATTCTCCAGCTAACTTCCCCAATGCTGCAGTGATCAGCTATCAGTGTCTTTGGAAACTGATGCAAATTATCATTATTGCACTGCCTTCAATGAAGCTAGACAAATTTATACCCACCAAGAAACTAATCCTTACATGTTACTGCAATAGTGTACTACTGTACAAAGAAATATGGTTACAAATGCAAATATTAATATGAAAAGAAAAAGAATCTTTTATCTTTACTAAAAGCTGTTGCCTAATTAGATTTCTAAAGAACCATATAAGTGCAGACTACAGACTTTATTTTCTCTACATTTTGACTGAAATGAATATTGTTTTAAACAAATCCAACATTTATAATTTTTCCTATCCTAAATCAGTTACACTTTCCTGTTTTGCATTTCATTTTTAACATGGAATTAAATATGTACTCCTTTTGAATTACCCAAATGTTAAAACTGCACTTCTGTGGCAAAGAGATGGTGCTCTGATGAACAGAGCCATCTACAGAAATCTTTTTGATAATGGTGTCCTTCTTTCAAATCCAAACATTTCCTTGATGTAGAATACCAATTGAGCTCTAGTGTATAAGTCAGTTAGGATTTCAAAGTTGGCCTTTATACTTTGCCATTAATTAATTCCGTCCAAGAAATTCAAACAAAGATACAAACAAAAAAGTTCTCTAAATACGTTACATAAGGCATTCAGAATATTCTGATTCATTCCCCTCCAGGAACACAGCAGAGTCAAAGAATAGTGTACACAGCATGTTTAGACTGTATAAAAAGCACTAGAAACTGTAAGAATAGTTTAAAACCCATTTATTTAAAGCTCTCCATTATAAGAGCTATTGTAGAGTATTTGCTCATCAATCTACACTTCTGAGTTCTAAACAATTGCAGACTTAATGAAGTGCACTTTTCTTCACTTTCAGATGCAGGAACAAAGGGTTTTCTATTAAAAGGGAGGAAATGAAAGCAGAAGGCAGAAGATCTCTTCCGAAAATTACTGGAACTTCTGAGTAATTTAAATACTGGCTAGAAAGTCAGAAACTATTTTAGGGGGAAAAAGATCTGAGAAAGAGACTTGCTTTCCCAATATACCCCAGGTACAGCTTTAAGTCAGGTAGGGCAAGTATTTTCTCTGATACAATGAGGAAAGCCTTCCAAAATCTGGCAGAGGAAACTCATACAATTTGCTCCACATTTTTTTTTAAATTCTATTTTCTTGCAACTTCCACAGCATAACATTCAAACAGAATGTTTGAGAACAGAAGTTGAGAAGTGGGGTCAGTGGTCAGTCAGCACAGAGAGTAATCAAAAATAGTTTGTGCTTGGGAGTAACAGCACAGAGCAAGGACAGAGCAGATATGTCTATTCAGCCTGAAAGTAAATTAAGAGTTGTCATTTTTTCAAGATTTGCTTAGTTGAACCCGTGTAGAAACACAAGGGAAACTTAGCCCCTAACACCTCTGGCATAAAACTTTGTAGCATTCATTCACCCAAAGCCCTGATCTGTTAGACAGGGGAAGAGCCAGAGCCACAAATGCTATGTCAGAACAAGAAATAAAGTAAAAAGTAGACTTTGTTGTGTTCCCCTGTGAAGGACCAGACATGAGTGTATTCTGACTGTGAAGACAGGTAAGATGTGATCAGAGCAGAGGGTCCTGAGGAGGTGAGGCAGCATGTTCTGAGCCACCTGCCTGCTTCACCTGGAGACTTCTGCTCAGCCCCCAGCCCAGCTCACTCCCTGGAGGAGGCTCAAAGGGCTGCTGTGCTCTAGTTTGCATAAGAGGCTGCCCCAGCTTACCTATAAAAAAGGAGTGGATCAGGCCCCCTTGCTCTCTTTTTCCCTGCTCTCTCTCTCTTTCCTCTCTTTGTCTTTCACTCTCATGCTTTGCCCCAGCTCCAGAATATCCACATGGCAGGATAAATGTGGGATCTAAGGACTGGTGATTTTCTGTGTTCACTCTCTCCCTTTTCTATCTTTCTCTCTCTCTCTCTCCCTGTGATTATCTTCAGCAACACACAGCTATCATACTTTACCCCTGTACTCTTCACTGAAGTTTGTTGTGGGAGTGGGGAGATGATTCTGAAAAGTGATGTTTTGGCTTGTGAGCAGCATCTTTAAGAGGTTTGTTGTGGAAATTGAGAAGTTACTGTACTGTACTGTACAAATTAAGGGTTTGTTATCCTCCACTCTTGTGGAAGTGGATTGCATAAATTTAAGAGCTTGCTTGCTAATGCCTTTTGGGTGTAAACATTGGGTTGGTTGCTGAAGTTATGATGACTGTGCAATAAAACCTGAAGTTCCCTGCCATGTGGTCCTGTGTCTCTGTTCAGCCTGGTGAGAGTTGATAGTGAACATTGCTCCCCATACAGCTGCATCGTGACATCCCCACTACTGCACAACCTGCAGGTGGCATCTCCCTCCTTACCCCTCCTGGGGTGTTGTGACAATTTTCTATAAGACACCACAGAATTCAGTTGGTACCACACAGTGCTATGAGTACCATTAACTTCTGTGAGATTTCCCAAACCCATTATCTCCTACCCTTAGCTCATTGTTCTTTGGAGCCCAGCTCACAGAACACTCATTACTGGCAGCTCCTTATTTGTGCCCATCTCATTATTTTTTCTGTAATTTTATTTACTATACAGTGAGACCTAGGAAGATTCCTACACCAATTTCTATACTTTATAGGACTTAATTTCTAACACTTGATAAGAACACACAACATAAGAATGGAGATATTTGACATTCTCTTGGCTATTTATTTAGAGGTAGACCTACAATAATGGGCAATCTTCTAAAGGTTTTAGGTTAGAATGACTTGTAGCACTTCCTGCAACTGTTTCAGAAAATACAATCCCTGTAAGGGGACAGAGATTAGCTGCAGTGCCTCTATGGGCATAGAGGAGCAGAAATCTATTTTTCTTTGTTCATGTTTATCATAACTAAGGCTAATGAATCACTATATTTCCATCATGTAAATTTTGAGGGGTTTGGGATTGTGGTTAACATGCATTTTGTTTAGTGCAATCTGTTTAAATATTCATTGATGCCCCTTAGGCACTGAACCACCTGCACTGAAAGGCCAAAAAAGAAATTTTGTTTACGCATTGTAGGAATCAGCTACCAGGAACAATGTAAACTCAAACCAAGAAAAGATCAGTGATTTACATCTTTCCTCTCTGTAATAAATTTCAATGTCCTGATTCAGCCTTTTTCTTCTGCCTGAAAATTGAAGATGCAGCTAACACCAGACTGAGACACGTGCCCGAATGTATTGTCTCCTTCACTTGAATATACCAAGCCCAGAGGAAGCTGATACCTGCATTCTCATAGCTTATCTCTCTGAAAAGCTTTGTGATCTCTCATTCAAGAATTTGGATTTTCTCTGAGACATGTGGCTTGGAAATGAATCTGACACAATATAAACCCTTTTGTTATGTAATTGCAAAACTTGATCTCATCTTTCATATAAATACAAAAGCTCTTCTACTTCTGCCTCACCCTCAGTCTAAACATCACTGCCATGCCCTGTCTTTGCAATGGGTAAAATTGTCTATACTTTGCACTTGATAAAGCCAAGAAATTGTTGCTTGTCTACAGTGTCTCTATTTATGGTCTGGAAAAAGATTAATTACTTCAGGAAATATAACTAATAACCCCAAGGATTTTTGAAAAGGATAAACAAAACCACCTGTGAGTAGCAATGAAATGCTGATTTTGATGAACATAATCAAGTAGGAGCTGTACCCCAAGACAGAAGCAATCTAAAAAGTGTCCATGAAACCACAGTAACTTTTAATATTAACATGG
Source organism: Acanthisitta chloris (assembly GCF_000695815.1). NCBI lineage: Eukaryota > Metazoa > Chordata > Aves > Passeriformes > Acanthisittidae > Acanthisitta > Acanthisitta chloris. The sequence goes on along the minus strand of NW_008679840.1, from coordinate 58,819 downwards.
GTTTCAGAGGAAAGGGGAAATTCCAGTCTTAAGGAAACAAAGCCTATCTGATCCTACATAGATTTGCAATCTATAGACAGATATATGAAGAATAGTATCATGCAATGAAAATCTGTATCTTTATTGTGACTACAATTTATAGACGGCGTGTGCTGGTGTGGTGACAGATGAATATTTCCATGGCATAGCGTGGGATGATGGTTGATTGTGCTTAGGGCTCTGTAAGGAAGGTTTCCATGACAGCATTCTGTGTATCAGTGGTATTTTGGAAATAACATTCAGTTTTGATCTTTGACTTCTGCAGGTTTCACTGTTCCCATGAAACATTATATTCAAGTGGGAAAAA
>NW_008679840.1:35288-58452 GCF_000695815.1 Acanthisitta chloris | reverse complement strand
TGCCTGGAAATGATATTCCTGTGATAAACTGTAGAACTGTGTGATAAACCACAGAGCTATTTGTTAAATGCACCTATTAAACACTTTTAATTACCTTTTCTACTCACTGGCCAGGAATCATTCTGCCTTGGAATTTGATCTGAAGTTTAATACTGCTGAACAATTTCAGACAGATGGCATTTCCATCCTGCTGTCTACATTAAAATACAGAAATTTCTTGAAAACTAACCCTGCCTCAAAGCCCAGGAGAAGTTAGTTTCAATTCTGGGCCAAAACCCCAAGCTTTTCTACACATTAAATTGTAATGTTTTTTAAAGCACAGCATCTTGCTCCACGGAGATGAGGATGGGTTTGGGACTGAACAAGAGTGAAGAGTTGGGACAGGAAGGGCCTTAAGAATACTTCACATTCAGATGTTCATAAAAGTTGTTCCAAGGAAGGTTCTAATCTGCTTTGCAGCTCTCTTACTCCCCCACATTTGGACAGGGATTTTCCAAGGGGTCTGATGGAATTTCAGTAGCATTCCACCGCTTAACTCCAATGTGCTGCTCTGAAGGCTGTGAGACATTAAACACAGCCTCTGTACACGACTTTAAACAAACTCTGAGTACCTGTGATTTTTCAAGAACAAAACAAAAATGAAGATATTGCCTGAAGCAGAGGGAGAGGTCCTGTACAACTTATTGCTAGTTTGAAACTGTGGACTTTTCTAAATCCACCTATGTCTGTAATAAATCAAACTACACTACCCCATTAATCCTATCTGCCTGTAAGCATGTATTTGCAATTTACATACAATAAAATATCTAACTGGCTGCAATCTGCTTAAAGAGCTTTTCTCTTAACCATTTGAAATTCAAAGCGTAGCTAAAATTGCAGAAAGATTTTAATTGTATACAAGATTTGAGCTTGGATAAATGATCCACATGGGTTCTTAATCTTTTGTGGGCAGCCAGTACTTCCTAATCAGTGTAAAACAGAATTAAGTAACAAACACAAACAATGAGTGACATTATAAAAGCATGGATTTTCTACTGCATTTGAAGGTATGGCACACAAAATTCTCACTAATAAGGAAGAGAAGATATACTGTTTCCAAAATGCAGCTTTCATGAATCAATTTGCTCACATTTCTTAGAGGATTATGAGTAGAATCTGAAGATGTGGTGAATGAACAGTACAGCATTCCTCAGCTACTCTCAGGGACCTACTCACAGACACCATTCCTAAAGCAAATCCCAAAGTGGTTTTCTGTATAAATGTCAGTCAGGAGCATTAGCCACTGGTGTCCCACTTTCCTGCATACTCCTCCATTTCAAGCTCCAGATAAGCCAATAAAATATACCAGTGTCTGTTTACATCCATACAAATGCTTTCAGTAGTCCAGCACTGTGTCAGGAAAGCAGTTTTGCTGGGACATAGCATAGAAATTATCGAATCATAGAATTTAGGGCTCAGAATGGACCTTACAGATCATCTAGTCCCAACCCCTGCCCTGGGCAGGGACACCTCCTCACTAGATCAGGTTGCTCAAGGCTCATCCAGCCTGGCCTTGAACACTGCCAGGGTTGGGGCAGCCACCACATCCCTGGGCAACCTGTGCCAGTGTCTCACCACCCTCACAGGAAAAAACTTTATTCTCTCATCCAACCTAGGACTTTCCCTCCTTCAGTTTGAACCCATTACCCCTTGTCCTGTCACTGCAGTTCCTAACAAAGAGTCCCTTTCCGGCTCCTTTGTAAGCCCTTTGGATATTGAAAAGTTGCTCTGAGATCCCCCCACAGTCTTCTCCTCTCCAGGCTGAACAGCCCCAACTCCCTCAGCCTGTCCTCACAGGGGAGATGCTCCAGTCCTCTTGTCAACTTTGTGGCCTCCTCTGGACTTGCTCCAACAGTTCCATGTCCTTCTTACACTGAGGCCACCAGAACTGTGTGCAGTATTCCAGGTGGGTCTCACGAGAGCAGAGGGGAAGAATCACCTCTTTTGACCTGCTAGCCACATTCTTTTTAATGCAGCCAAGGATTCCATTGGCTTTCTGGGCTCCTAGCACACACTGCAGTTTATGGTGAGTTTAAATGAGACTTTTGCTCCTGTTTTGAAGAATGTACAGATTCAACTTGCGAATAGGTTTTGTGTAAAGGATAATCTGGTATCTTTTGGTAATATGCAACATGAAATCAGAGCTTCCACCTGAATCAACAAGAGCAAGGTGGCACAACAGTTAACCCAGCACAGCACTTTGAACTGAGCTATGATACTGCCCAATGATGAATACAGTAGGATTTTGCCTGGCAGACCAGAGCTGTGAGAGAATCTAAGGCCCTTAGCACAACCCTAGCAGTGAGGGTACTACATGTGATAGTAATTTATGTTTCTCTAAATTTTCAGCATGAGAAGGGGTGAGATAGAGTCCTGAGTCAAAACACACAAATGAAGTAGGAAGAGGCTACGTTTATTACAGCAAACTACTTCATCCATTGCTAGAGGAAAGCAACACTGAATCTTCTTCAGGGCCAGGTAGTATGATCAAGAGATGCTTTTTTTCTGGTAGTTTTCTTCCAAACAGGAATATTATGTGGGTTTCTGAACTTACAACCTGATCTGCTTTGCTATTCACCTGATTTCTACCCACAAGTCTCATCTTTGTTTCATGTCCTTTGCATAAGGTCTTGGAAGACATTTGGAGGAGTTTGGTCTGGGAGAAGAGGCAGTCTTCCATTTTTGAGGAATGCTGGTAATCACAAGCACAGGCTATGGTAAAATAGTTGATGGGATGCCCCTGGAATCTATGTTATTGTCCTGCATGTAGTGCTCCACATTGCTTGCTACATCAGCATATTTATGAAGCCAAAGCAGCACTCACTTCCATAGCTAAGGTTTGTTAATTTCCAAAGAAGAGCAAATGAAGGGGAAAAATGTGCTGCTCAACCACTTGTCTTCCCCATTTTTCCCACCAGGCTTTTGTTTATTCTTTAAAAGTGGTTGCCATCCTTGTCTTCAATATAGATAGCCATTTTGAGGAGAAAATGCATGTAGGCATTTGCAGACTCTTTTGGGGTGCAGCAAACTGCAGAATTTCCCAGGTAAGCAAGCATTCTGAACCCACAGAGAGGGCTGCACTTTGCCCTGTGTCCCCAGCTCCAAAGACCCTTCTCACACAGAGTATTGTGTTATGTGCCCCACAAGTCTGACATCTGGCTTCTCCCTGTTCCACATTCCTCTTTGCAACATCATTTTGGAAAACATGTTGCACAAACGGGACGACTATCAACCAAACTTGCAGTCAAGGGCAAATAACACCATGCCAAGAGCAAGTTTTGATGATAGAGCATTCTCAGCCTAGACAATCTGGATGAATAACATATTCAGCCAATGTCACAAATAAAAATGAAGTATGAATTAACAAGCTGTGAAGGCAGCCAGAGGATTTTTTTACTTCCTGCCTCTCTGGATATCTTGGCACTTGTCAAGCTTTTGGGCTGGAGGAGGTTACCTTACCTACACAGACTGTCCTGCATGGGGAAGGCTGAAGGAAGGCTGCATAGGGCAGGTGCTGGTAGCACCCATGGGCAAAAGAGCAGCATGTTTCAGCAAATTAGAGCATGTAACTGTGCAAAGCATTTAGATACCTTATTTTAAAAATTATGTGTCACAGGAGAATAAAGATAGATGTATATAGGAAAGAGTTTGCTCATAATATATTAGCAGCATGGGCCCCGTTACTCTGCACTTAGCAAGTTTCCCTAAAATCAAAACCTTAAATTAATGGGCAAAGTGTCACAATATTTCTTCAGTTCAGAGGTGGGATTCCCTTCTATGGTTTTTTTCCCCTTTGGTTACCAAAGTGCAATGAACACTTGAGCTGTAGAAAATACACCGTAAACCCCCACTTTTAAACAGACACCATTTCACAGAAGCTGGTCAAGTCCTGTGGCTCCCTGCTTGTTTTGGTTCCTCTGCCTGACTGCAGTGAGTGCTATGTAAGATTTGACACCTACAATTCACTCATCAGCAGTTATTCTGCTTTTTTTTTTCAAAAGAGAATACCATGCAACTCTAATCAGAGTTGATGCAGATCAATATGAGCATTTACTTTCATTATATTTAAAGGGACATAGGATTTGTTGATTTGTGTATCACATTTTAGCACATATTTTATGTTTTGTCTACAGTCAGTGCAGCAAATGTGCAGATCCAGGTGTCATTCAGTACAAAATCAGAGTCATACCAGGAAGATGATTAAGCAACTATGTTGGCATAGGACACTTATTTTATGTTGTCTTTAAGTCTGTAGTGTGTAAAGATGTCCATTTGACCACAAAGTTAGAACCTTGTCAAATCATTAAATCTAATGTCTTTGCTCCCTGGAGGTTTATAACATGGTGACTTACTTGACTTCAACATGATGTGCTATTTCTAGATACATAAAAATAACTTAAAATTAAAAGCTAATTTATCTTGCAGTGTTGGTAATTGGTTGAAGCAAACAAAGAGCAGGTTAAAAAAAGAAGCCCACATAATGTGCTGCCATATATCCTTTGCTTAATATGCCTTTTTCTCCTTGTTTTTTTCCTAAACAATGTGGTCTGATTATATATCTGACATGAGCTTATCACTAGAGTCAGGAATTAAGTAGGATTCTCTCACTGGCTATGTACAGACATGTAATGTTAGAGATTCAGTCTAAGAACTATCTAGGCTCCCTCTATTGTCAATGCAGTAGGAAAGACACCTCACTCTGTCCCATCCCCAGCTTGGGATCCTCTCCAGTGACCAGCTCCACCTACATGGCTGACCTTGGCTACATACCTGAAATTTATAAAGCCAAATACAGAAGATGTGAATCCCAGTTGCAGTGAAAGGTGCTGGTTTCACTTCAACTTTGCTTAATTCCCCAGGTTTGACCCAGCCCAAATACCTCATTTCAGCAACGCATTACACTGAACTTCCGTGAGATTAGTACATTCCTACCATCAGGCAAATGCAAAAGGGACTTGCTGAATCATGCCCTCAGTCAAAAAGATCGATAGATGTTCACTTGTTAAAGCTTATATAAATCATATGCCATTCTTAACAGGATTCAATAACACATTAAGAAGAAAGACCTAATCTACAGCTGTAGTGCTTCAACATGTGAGAGGGGCTTTTAGCACCTTTGGCCTTTCCTTCTTCCAGTTGAAGTGCAAAAATATCAATCAGATCTGTTTCCACTTGGAAAAAAGGAAAAGGCACATGAAAATTAAGCTAATACTCATGAATGACAGCATGATTGTCCATTATGGAGGTGTCATTGCCCACTAATAACTCAGTTTTTCCAGGGCATAAAGCACATCCATTCTACGTGCGCTGCGTATTAGCAGTGCTGGAGCTGGGGACAGAGAACACCAGTTTTACTTTTGCTGTGTGAATAAAAGCATGATCCTATGTGAATGACTCACTGCTGTTGTGTAAGCTTGTAAGCATCTTTGCGTGAAAGATGAAGGCATTTGAGATGAGCCCACTCGAATCAGTGCCATCCTCTCAAGCTTGAGGCCACAGTTCTGAGGAAGACAGACGAAATGGGACAAGATTTGAGCTAATGTGTTGCTGGAAAAGAAATCCACTGAAGATCAGCTAAGAAGTATTCTTTACTGCAATGCACAATACAGCTTGGCCATGGAAATGCCTCTGGTTAGGATTTCTTTTTGAACTGCGACTCCAGTTATGCAGCATTCCTGAGGGCAGGCGTGGGCATTCTAAACCCATTTTAGGGAAGTGGTAGGACTGAAATGTACACCAAAAAGGCTGTTAGTTTCATGGCAATATTTTAAAGAATTTGTTTCAACAATAGCAGATTGGTTTCTTCAATTATTGTTTGCAGGTTTAAAGGGAAACTTATTTTTTTTCTGGCCTCTGTTTTTGTGCTGAACTTGACTTGCTCCTGTCCTCCTGTGCTCAGCTATATCTGCTGCTTCAGCTGCCAGGGAAGGAGAGGAGCTACCTTGGGAGGCCACAGATGCTCCTGTCCAAGATCAAGATCCCCCTCTCCTCTCTGTGGCTGCTGGCCATGCCTGCAGCCTGGTGCATCTAGAGGGGCTACTTGGCTCACAGAGTAGGACACATTATTTGCCTGGGGAATGGTGATGTGTAGGAAGCCTGGGAAGCAGAGGTCTAGAGGTGTCCCATTAATAATACCTGGTACATTCCTTTGTCACAAGACTGAAAGTACATAGGGCCTTTATGAATTTAGGGCTGTTATTTTTGGCACTGGTTCCCATTCTCACCAGTCCCAGAAACCCTATTAGCAGGTACTGCACAGATTACATCAATCAGCCAAACAGGCAAAATCTTGCAAAAATTTATCATCTTGTATATCCATTCTTGCATAAGAGGTGATATAAGAAAGATAATACAAACTTCAGAGGCAAAACTTGTTTAACAGGCCTTTATTCTTTAGTCATCCAGGACAATGTGTTTCTCTGTTGGCTTTGCTTCCCTGGGCAACTGCATTGAAACTGAAACACTTCCCTCATGCATCCCAAATGCTGGTTTCCATTTTGTAGAGTTACATGATTCGATTTGCTTTGGTGGTTCAAAAGTTCAGTGGGGAAGGACTCCCATGGAGAGGAAAGTGTGAGCAGCTCTCCCTAACAAATGGGTGCTTGCCTTGGAAAACAGCACATGTCTGTTTGCATGCATCCAAACTGCAATCCAAAGCATCCCACCGAGAGCGAGCCTGGCAGGGGAAGTGACTTTACAGATCATTCAGTCATAAGGAGTAACACAAACAAGTGCCAGAAAAAACCATTTTGCTATTTAAAAGGGAATTGTTATATATAGTGCTTGATAGATTTTATTGTATCAATTCATGGAATCAGGAGGGAAAACAGTACCCAGTTGTTTGAGGAAAACATTGAGATGTAAAATCAGACCTCAGCTCTGTTGCAGTGTTGTGACAGGATAGAGACAAAAGAATATACAAAACACATAGCTAAGAAAGGAGAAAGAAAATCTAGTAGCTGAAAGAATCCCAGCTGCTGTGTAAGGACAATCATGGTGTGAGTCAGAAGGGAATCACCCATGTCCAAGTCCATGTCCAGGACAAGAATCAGTCGAAAGGCAGCAGGACTTGGGAAATTCCAATTATTGTGCATTGCTAAAGTCAAGAAAAAGCCTTTTCAGGGCAAATGAATAAAGGTAAAACATACTATTCTTTTTCACAGACAGAGCTGGTCAAAGCAGTGTCATCCCACAAGCACTGTGCATCACAAAGAAATACCTTCCTCAAAAGTACTGTCCTGCCCAGATCTGCATTAACTGCCTGGCAGTGATGTCCTTGGTGCTATATGATCCACCTGCCCACTTGAAGGTGCACTGAAACCCAGATAACCATATGACTTTTCTGAAGCACTTCTCCCTGCACACAGTTCATGGAAGGACTGTGCAGAATAGTACATCCCAGGGCACCACACTGTGCAAAAGCTACCAAAGAAGCTGCACTACCTGCTGAGCTTGAGCGGATCCAGAGAAATGATTTAGAGCTGAAGTTACCTGTAGGGCACTTCCAGCCTTTTGAGCCCTGTGCTTAAAATGTCTGTTTATGACCTCTTCCCCTCTCACATGACATAATAGGGGATAATGTGTTTGAAAAAGCCAGATGCTGGTAGGGAATATTGTAAGGTCAAAGTGGTTTATGCATGTGGTTGAAAAAAAGAAAGTAAAAAAGGCAGTTACTAAACTCTGTGGTTTACATAAAGGGCTTGTAGTGTTAGTTTTTAAAGGCACAGCACTCCTAGAAATATTCAAGTTGGGTGGTCAGTATTTTTGTTTCAATTTCAAGCAACTGGTGGAAAATAGGAAAAGACAAGCCATGAAAGCTTAAGCCTAACTTTGGCTGCTTTTCTGGCAAGAAATCACTGCTCAGTCTGAAAATGTTGCCATAGCCTACAAGAAGAAAATAGCATATGAAAAGGTATCTCAGAGTATGTGTCAGTTTCAATATATGAGGCCTTTATCATGAGGGAGAACTAGGAAAAAATATCCCCAAACCACTGAGAGCATTGTGGCTTTTTTTTTCTGCCATACAGTTACAAAACTCCTGCATGCTGCTGTGTCTGTGCATCAGGAGTATGTGAATTTTAATTTGCAATTATTCAAGATGCAGGACAGGAAACCTGACCCAAGGATAGGCTTTATTTCTTCTCCAAAGCTTCCTTTTTTGCTGGCTTGTGATGGTTAGGGAATGACCCTCAAATCCTGGAATGACACTCTGTGATCTCATATCAAACAAGGTGCAAATACATTAAGGGGAAAATTGTTTCAGAAGGCACCTTTAGTCACTTCACTCACTTTCAACCTTTTCCCTCACCACTTTACAAATAGAAAAAATATAAATGTTTCTAACAGTAAGGAGAGCAAAGCCCTTGAGAAATGACCCAGGAAAGAAACACTGCAGTGTTTAAAGAGAAGCTTATACAAACACATATCAGAAATGTGTTTAAAGCTGCAGGAGCTTTAGTCAGAGCTGCTGCTTTGCAGCTGGGGAGACAGTGGGCAGCTGTAAGGCTGTCAGGGCAGCACTTGAAATATCTCCTTTTTTTGCCTTTACTTTAAGGCTGTCAGGGCAGCACTTGAAATTGAGAGAGCCCAGTATCTCCTTTTTTTGCCTTTACCACACCAGGAACTTTGGTTTATGTGCTGGGGAAAGTCCCAAAACTGATATCCCCTAACCTGAGAGGTTAGTCCTACTAAGATGTATTTTCCTCATTATAACAACAAAAACCAAAGGCAGATTAAAAGAAGAGTCACCTCTCAGTAGGTAGGTGATTCATAGAGCATAGAGCCTACAATAAGCTTGGTCTGTCCAGTCAGGTTCAAAGTAATGTTTAGCTACTCTGCTGACAAATTTGATTTTCCTGCTTTCTTGTTTTGTGTATTTGTAGCTCTCCAGTTGCAGCTCTGTTACCTGCATAGCATGTTATCTCCCTCCATGGCTGCATTCCAACAGAAAGAAAGATTGTGCATGGGAAGAATGACAGAATTCTACCTCATCCTCAAAATCTTTCTTCTAACAACCTGATTTTGTGCAAGAAGGTGCACCCAGGCAGACATTTTCTACACTCACAAGCACAGCTAGGGCTGCTCCATTTCTAGAGTTCAGCTGTGGTTGATTCGTGGTAAATACTGCAGAATTCCTTCCTCTGCCTGCAAAGGACAGCTCTGTGTCCTCATTTTCCCTGTTAGGATGTTTTTGCAAAACTCCCCATTATTTAGGACTTTGAAAACATGCTGTCTCTTCAAGCATAAAATGTTGGCACTGAAAGACACTGTGGGGTTTTATACAGTAAATTGATCAGATTCTTTTGTTTAAAACTATTGTTCGAAATACAATCAGTGATTTCTGGCTCTTGGACTGTGTTCATTTTGGCCTCATCACAGCTCAAATTCTGACTTGAAGCCCACATAAATATTTCCCTTTTTAGCATTTATTTTGATTTTAATAATGTTCATAGTTTGTTTGGTTGCTTTTTTAGAGAAGGAAAGTACTTATAAATCAGATTAAACAGATCACTTTGTGCTACACAGTTTTGCCATGAACCTCTGTTCTGCAGAGCAAGATGTTATTGCCAGATTTTTCCAACAACCTCTGTAAACATTTGCTTTACTGCCTTATAATTGCTTTAACATGTATTTTCATGCACAAGCTAACTATCCACCATTAATTTTATTAGCAGGAAGATTGTGCCTAGTGTTTAAACTCCATGAATTTGTACACTCATTCTCATTTACTCAAACACCCCAATCAGCTCTAGCAAATTTTGCACTGTGCTTTACAAACAGGCTAAGCTCTACCTACCAAAGTAAGCCTTGCAATGAAACACTAACAGGTTTTAGGAGCATCCCCCAAGCCTATTCAGAAGAGATCCCTTTCAGCCTTTAGGCACATGAATCTCTGACACTGATTTATCCAGGAATGGTGTTTTCCTGTTCACACCTGGGGACAGATTTTGGCTTTAACCTTGAGCAAGATGAATGGTTAGTAAATGAATATATGTGTGGTTTATAAAAACAGAGTCCATGTTTTTCTGAACAAAACCAAAATTCATTTTTGGATGGACTTCAGCCTGTGCACTGTCTCTCCCCACATTCACAGGTGTGCTTTGGCAAATGCATTTTGTAGTGAACTAGCCCAGGAGCCTTTTAACTCAGCATGGCTGGCACAGATGAATAATTCTGCAGTGTGTTCACAGTGACAGGCATTCTCTTTTCACAGTGTACATAGCACAAGTTAGCATTTGCTGTGATGTGAAGGCTACACACTGCTGTGCTGTAATGTTTCTGAGAGAGAGCAAAGGCAAGGAAAGGGCAGGGACAGCCCAGCACAGAGCTCCCAGCCTGCAGCAAGGTGCAGCTCCCAATCCACAGGCACCATGTGTGGTTTATGTAAGAGGGAGCACATTGTTTGACACCATTTATTTTAAAATACCGACACAGAAATTTATCACAATTATCATGAATTATTGCCTGTCTTGCCAGTTTCTGCATTAGTCAGTGACTGGTTCTGGAGCTATAAAAGCAGTCTCAGTGCAAGGGATGGTTTATTGTGGTCAGGATGGAAATACTGGAAAACCTACAGTATTGCTAACTTGGTGCAGCTGCTGTGCAAACAAACACATGACTCAGGTGACCTGGCTTTGGGGTGAAAAAGGCAGGGCCTTTAGAAGACACAAATCCCAAAACTGGAATGTGAGAACTAATACAAATATCTTTTGCCACATGGCACAGGTGCATCAGGAGCTATGTGAGACTCTCCAATGCATCACTCTAAATCCTATTTGTTGTCTTTGCTTTGAAAATACTTCAAAACCCCAAGTATACATTGTCAGATGGCATCCCATTTTTACCACATCCTTTAGGAGAGGGAGAAAGAATTTATCTAAAGCATGTTTAAAAGAAGGTCCAGTTTTTCTAACTGTACAATTTTTATTTTTTTCAGAAAATAAAACCATGTTTTAGCCAGTTCAAGTTATTGTACAATGACAGAATGTGCTGGAGTTCATCATTATGCTCATATAGTGATGTTCCTAGTGTTCTTTATTCAATATATGAGTGTACCTATTCTAGAAAGATATAAACAGAGGGTGAGGAGGGAAATGAGCAGATATTATAGTCAGACCTGCTTATTAAAATCTCCAGAACTGAATCCAGTGACCTTTTGTCAGACTAAAGCATGTTATGCTGAAAGGCAGCCAGTAAGGAACTGGATACTTCAGCAGAATATATGACTTTCTTTGACACTTTTTTCCAATTTCAAGTCACTGTTACTGATAAACATTCCTGACTTAACTATTTGCACTCATCTGACTGCAGCTTCCAGCTGATGATCCTCCTCATGCCTCTCTCTGCTGTATTCAAGAGCCCATTAGAACCCATAAAAGCATTTATATGTTGTACTCAAGTTGCCCTCAAGCCTCTTCCTGATATACTAAATTGAATGAGCTCCATAGAAACCTCTCCCTGGAAGGCTTTATCTCTAGTTCTCAAATCAGTTTGAGAATTCTTACCACAGTGATTGTTTCCTAGCTGCTACATTTTTTTCTCATTTGTCGTGTTTTTAAAACCATGATCAGATCATCTTCCCCAATACCAGTTTACCAAACATGTACAAAAACTGTATCACCCATTTTTTGTTATTTATTTTACCTCCTTTAGACATCTGTAGTTTTTTTTTCCAGTGCTGAATACATACTAGGAGTTGCATATAGAATATTGTCTCAGTTGCCTGTCATATTGGCAGGCATAGCAACCCTTTCCATACATGTAGCTGGCTTCTTCCTAAAGCTGAATTATTCCAATGAATCAGTTAATCACTTTGGGAAGTGGCTCAGACATCTCTGATACTATGCTGGTTTGGGCTGAAGTGGAGTGAACTTTCTTCACAGTGGCTAAGATGGGACTATGTTTGGGTTTTGTGCAGAGCACAGGGTTGATAATGCAGAGATGTTTTTGTTACTGCTGAGCAGAGCTCACACAGAGCCAAGGCCTTTGGCCTTTGCTGCTTTCCGTACTGCCACGCTGGCAAGGAAGTTGGGGATGCATGGGAGACTGGGAGGAGACACAGCTGGGACAGGTGAGCCAAACTGACCAAAGGGATATTCCATACCATAGGACATCATGCTCAGTATATAAGGTGGGAGGAAGAAGGAGGAAAGGGAGGACATTTGGAGTGATGGTGTTTGTCTTCCCAAGGAACTGCTACTCATGATGGTCCCTGCTCTCCTGGAGATGTCTGAACACCTCCAGCCTATGGGAAGCAGTGAATTAATTCCTTGTTTTGCTTTGCTTGTATGTGCAGCTTTTGCTTTCTCTATTAAACTGTCTTTATCTCAACCCACGAGTTTTTCTAGTTTTTAACCTTCTGATTCTTACCCCCATCCCTCTGGTGGGGAGGTGTGTGAGCAGCTGCATGGTTCGTGGTTGCTTGCTGGGGTTAAACCATGGCAGATACCCTGCCCATCCTGTTATTTAATAGAATATTAAATTCTACCAATCACTGTGCTCTCCCACTTTTAATACTTACTCTGAGATTATGGAGAAACTACACCTCCCATTGAGCCTGCTCATTATTCTGCACTTTCCAGGTCTGATGCTGAATGCTGATTGAAATACACATTGCAGTCAAAAAAGCAACCTTACCTCAGAAGCTGAAATCAGGTTTGACTGACCACATTAATTGCACTCCTATTCTTCAGTTCTCTCTGTCAGAAATTTTTTTCCTAATATTTTCCTATCTTTTCTCTACAAAATGAGAAGTACTCCATTTTTTTGAAACATCACCCAGCAAATTCCCTGCTCTTTCGGATTGATGGTGATAGTCTTGATTTTTTCTGCTCCTCTTTTGCATTTCAAAACTTTTAATGTATGCTGTTTGATTTTCCCTCACCTTTTACATTCCTTGTGATTGTAATTCCTTACTTTATATTCTCCTAAAATAGGATATGCTTTTAGCCAAAACAGTATTTTCATATTGCCAAGGAATCTTGGCTTTTTGGCCATCTAGAAAAATCTTAGAGATATTTGAGATTTCTTTGACATTTGTGTGTATGTGTGCACATATATTTGTCATTTTTTTTCTTCAGCTCTGATAAAGAAGGCCTTGGGAAGTCACCACACACAACAGTGATTGGGATTGGTCCTCTTTCCATTGGATCACATCCATTACTGATGTAATCAGGATACAGTCATCAGTTTGTGTGCAAACAGTGATTTCTGGCCCACCCAGTAACTCCCTTACTCCTTAGAAACTAAATTCAAAGTACAGCTACTGTGTATAAAACCCAAGAAATTTAGAAATGGAAAATTTGGCTTTAGAATTAAGAGCTTTAATAATGCTCCATTTTGGGAGCCTAAGAACTTTGATATATAAGCTTAAGGGTCAAACTGACCTTCTCCCATAAGCCCTAATATTTTTTCACCACATTTTGGAGGAGAACTTAGGAAATCATTTATCATGTTCTCCCATTTTATTTATGGTCCACAAAAGGTTCTCCACCAGTACCTTCTGATGGGCTTTGCAGCAGTAATGCATTTGAATCAGAACTAATCTGTTCTCATTCACCAACGTCATTAATACAAGCAAAGGTCTTTATAATATTCCAGTTAACAGACACATGCATCATCAGAAAACTAATTCAGATTCATCTCCTTCCAGGTTCCTAATTTTGCCTAAATATTATCTGAATTCTGTGCAGGCCAAATGTTTTTGATAAACTCTGCAAATTAAATGGCTCCAGTTACCTTAGTACAGATTGCTCTATTCTTCATGGCTTAAAATCCTCTCTGTGAAATCCGTGTGACTTAGAAACACTGTCATAGAAGAAAAAGATAAGCTGCTTATGGTAGTTTGAAGTCATGTTAGATTACTGTAGAATTCAACTGTTTTTCTGGAGGAAATCCACATGTGTGTCAATTGTAGCAGCTAGAATTGGGTCTCCTGGTTATTTATGCTGTTGGGGTATGGAGAAAATTCCCTGCATAAGCTGAAGCTGAGAGGGCAGCTGCTGTGACCCCCAGCACAGCCCTCCCTGGCAGCACAGCACTCTGCTGGACTTCTGCAGCCATCCCCCCACCTGTGCTCAGTGCTTTTAGCACAAGGGAGATGCAACTGGAAAACTGCTAAGCAGGACCCTCCACAGTCCAGGGAATTTTTCTTTTACTGTGCCATCCCTAGGTGCAAAGCTGCATAGTCCATTTTATGAATGACTAATACATCGTGTGCCTATTTCTATTTTTATTCCATGTTTCATCTGACAAATTATATAAATGTGCTGCCACAGCTTTATGTACAACATAAAAAAGCTGAGTTTTCAAGGAGGTTAATCTGGAGGCTCAATAAAGGAAACGGTGATAGCAGGGAAGAGCTAACATGAAGAGGAGAAGGAGGCTCAGATCAGTGCATAAAGGTAAGATCAGGAGACAACACGATCTGCTATCTATTAGCAGTGCAATTTTTGCCTGTAATTGCTTTCTTTCATTCTCAGTGCTGAATGACACTATGTATACAGAGACCTGATAAACATGAGATTGAAGAGAGAAGGGAATACAAGAGCCAACAGTGAGTATTTGCAGCCCAGGAGACCAACTGCATCCTAGGCTGCATCAGAAGAGGTGGGGGCACCAGGTTGAGGGAAGGGATTATCCCTCTCATCTCTACCCTTGTGAGATCCCACTTGGAGCACTGCATCCAGCTCTGGAGTCCCCAACACAAGAAAGGTGTGAACCTGTTAGAGCGAGTTCAGAGGATGCAGTGAAGGTGATCAGAGCCTGGAGCACCTCTCCTACAATGACAGGCTGAGAGATCTGGGGTTGTTCAGCATGGAGTACATGGACAGACACCTCATTGTGACTTTTCAGCACCTTAAAGGGGAGTATAAAAAGGAGGGAGAGGGACTTTTTATATGGACAAATAGTGACAGGACAAGGAGGAATGGTTTTAAACTGACAGAGGGCATGTTTACATTAGATGTTAGGAAGAAATTCTTTACTCAGAGGGTAGTGAGGCACTGGAATAGGTTGCCCAGAAAAGTTGTGGATGCTCCATCCCTGGAAGTGTTCAGTGCCAGGTTGGATGGGGCCCTGAGCAAGATGGTTTAGTGACTGGCTTCCCTGTCCATGGCACAGGGGTTGAAACTAGATGATCTTTAAGGTCCCTTCCACCCAATCTCTCTATGATTCTCTGATTTATCTGACCTAAGTAACCTAACAAATAAAATAGTCCTATTAAAACCAATACCCTTGGCAATCCCAGTCAATGGCTAAAATAGTCAGCTTCCCAGTATTTTTCCTGACACTGTGCTGGCAGTTGCTGGGGCCTCACTGCTAACATGCTGGAGAAGTATTTTGATCAGCATTTAAATGGTGTGGTGACACTCAGCTCAGTAACTCTGCTTTGAGCACCAGCTTCTCCTCTACTGCAGTGAGAGACCAGGAGAACAGCCTGTGCTCTCAGGGTCAACATGGGAGAATGGAAACCATCTCACAGCCTGGAGAAATCAGTTTTGCATTTAAGAGGTGTGGCCCTTGAGCTCCTTTACACTGTTAATTGCCAGCCTAAAATGACTATTTAATTATTGTCAAAAGTTCAGCTTTCCTGCAAGTCCAGTGGCTCAGGAATGCACTGGACACCAGAGAAGGATGTTTAGTGAAAGTTGGTGAGTGCTTTGAGACCCTGCTGCCTAGTGGGCCTGTGGGTGCTTTTGTCTTTGACAGCAGCTTAATGTTTAAGTGCAAAAAATATGCACCAAAAATTACCTCCTTTTCAGATCAGACGGGTAGTAGGGGCATACACAAACCAGGATGAGCACTGCTTGTTTTCCCAGAGACTGCATCAACTAGGAAATTATTTCAGAACACCTGATAGAATCAGAGAACTCCCATCAGGATTTCAGACAAGGATAGATGTCATCAAGCCAAGCCATGGGATTATCATCAGTGGTTAAACTGACAGCATAAAATGGGGAAAAAAAGGCAAAGAAAGAGGGGAACATCCATAATAAAAATATTATGTGGGACAGATAATTTTACTGGATCTAACAATGAACAGGAAGCAGCATCTGCACTGAAGCAGAAAAAGCAGTGAGGGAACACAGGAGCAGTGACTGTGACTGCAGACTTGCTGAACTCACTGAGGGCCATGATGACAAAGGTACAGGTACCTGATGCAAGATTAATGGTGCTGCCTGCAGGAGAAGGTTAAGCAAAAACTGCCAAAGGAAGCAAGCAAGCAAGACTAAAATGATATTACTTAAACCGTGTGTAAACAAAGTACGTCGGTGAATGAAGAAGCCATGGGAATACTACAGGAAATATCCTAGACATTGGGTTGGAAAACACTCTTATCACTGTATCAGCACTTTGCCCTACACCAGGAATCATGAGGAAAGGACATTGACAAATTACTGCATGCCCAGGCAAGTAAATCAAGTTTTCTACTCATGTATGCCACAGAAAGCTGCAGCAAAGAGGTTCTCATGTATTTTTCACCCTGCTGTGCTGTCTGCATTTTAGCTGGGAAACCACAGTTCAGTTCAATAAAAGTATGAAGCTCTCGTGCCAAAGTATCGAATTGGAAGTCCTAAGAAATAGGGTTCAGTGAAATATTATGTGCTGGTGCAGAGAGACATCTGATCCTATTTTGAACCCCCCAGTTTTCCCAAACCTTGTTTATGTATTAGCCAGAGAGGAGACAAAAGGTGAAATAAGTGTGTTGGTATTTCTCTTTTAATATATACTCTGATGAAAAACCGAGAGGAAATTTCTGTGCTGTAATTGGCACTGCTCAAAGCATATTTCCTTCTTGAAGGCAGTGACTAGTTGACATACCACTCCTCTCTGGCCCACAGACACCCTCTGAACCCAATAACATGGGTTATTTTCAGGGCTGTTGTTACTTTTGGCTGTTACAGAAATTTTTCAGCCGTGATTTTTCAAATTGAACTGGACACTTTGAACTGACGTGACAAACTTTAGGCAGGATGTCTTGACTCTCCACCTCCTGCAGCCCTCATGCTGTCTGAAGAATTACCATGACCAGAAAAGGCTGATTTCCTTTCACAAGCCTCAGGCATGACAAGTCAGGACTGATTGCAAGGAATAGGAACACATTTCTGCTTGCAGGCTAGTTTCTGATGGACAGCAGAAAAGGACTTTCTGAAAAATCCTCCTTTTACACTAGAGTAAAAAAGAAAAAAAGCTGTGTTAGTATCCTAAATGCATTTGTACCACACCCACCAGGGAAAGATAACAGGGGTTTTTTGCACATATCTAGACAATATTTTGGTAAATGTCTTTGCCCCAAACATCACTATTCTCCTGTCCTCTTATGTGCCCTTTTGGCAGTTCCTGGCAATGTTGGTGGTACCCCCCTGCTCTGCTTTGTTAATTCTGTCTGTGAATGACGACTTGTTTTACTGGGTGCGACTGGCCGGTCATCTGGCAAGGACTCAGAAAGAATCCAATCCAAAAAGCCAATCTCTTCCTAGCTCCAAACCTGCAAGGCTTTAATGAGGTCTTGTGGAGAAGCAGCAGTTATCTGGGATTCATTAAAGATGAGGGCATCCTTGCACAGCTACTAATTGCTCCAACTCACTAGCTTGTGTTGTTTGTGAAAACTGGAGCCTGCAAAGCGATGCTCTCAATTGAAATTTTTGCAATGCTTTATGCCTGCTTTGGAGCTTTCCCACTCTACCCAGGAATCAAAGCATACAAGGGATGTATTTACTTCTTTTATCATGACAGAAGAGTTATTCTACTGGGGTCTGTGCATAACCTTGTCCAGATAAATATTCAGATACAGAAAGCTATGCTAGTGCAAACTTTCTGAGGATTAATTCTAAAGATATCATCAATACTATGTCCTGTGTAGTGTTTAACTACTGGAATATAGCCTTTCTAAACATCCATGTGACAATTAAAGCCCAGCATTTTTAGAAGAGTTGTGGCAAATCTCTTCCAGATGAAAATGTATTTCTTCAGTGTAGTCAGAAAGCCTCTGGCAAGTATTGATTTTGATCTCATAAAAAAAAAATCCCTTTTTGATTCATCTGCTCATGCTTTTTATGCATGCAATAACTTCCAGTTTACCCAAATGGTCATTAGTTCTACCTTGCAAACTCATTAAAATATGGCACTCATCATTTATAATCTACGTATCAAAGTTTAGGTTTGGGGGTGTTTAAATGAAGGACTATATAGAACAGAGATGATAGAACCACTCACTTTGCTTGGAAATACATGTTAAAATCAAGCCAGTAGTTTTTGCCTTGAGTGTTGGAAAATTGTCACTCGAGCTGCATTTCTACAGACAGATAACAACCTGTGAAACTGGAGCTTAAGTACTTCCATTAGAAGCATTTGGGGATAATATTAGCAGAGAGTTTTGTAAATTAAACACAGCAAGAGGTTTTAGATCTCAGAGGGACATGCTCAGTACAGGCAAATGGCAAGAGATACCCACCTGCATCTGCCAGCTGAGCACGTGTGACATTGTACCTGTGAAAATTCACCTCCAGCCCTGTCTTCTCACCTGACCTGCTCACTCAGGCAGCAGATGGGACATGCACCTGACAGGCACAGGATGGATTCTTTTTGCTTGTTTTCCTGGAGTTTTTTTTTGGGTTTTTTTTCATGAAATATGGATTCTTTTTGCTTGTTTTCCTGGATTGTTTTTTTGGGGTTTTTTTCATGAAAATCTTTTGCAAATATGAATTGACACCCCAACCAGCTTTTTCTAACTGACTGTAAGAGCAGACTTGAAGGAGGGGCAGATTCCTGACAAAGAAGATCTGAAGGAGAAGGGCTTTGCTCCACGGCATGGATTTTCCTTGAAGTGTCTCACTGGGCCATCTGTGATCTCTGCTCTGAAGCTGAAGATTCTTTTGAAATAGCAGCTATGCAGATGCTCCATTCTAAGGCTGAGAGTCTGCACTGGTTTAACTGTTTCTAGAGAATTAGCTCAAAGCTCTTGGCTGAAAGACTGTCTAATGTCCTTCATGGAATGATCATGGTTAACAGCTTTTCACTACAGGAGGGTCAAACTTTGACTAAAAGGGTAATGTTTACCTGAATAGAAAACTGTTGCTTGGTTCATGGCTATGAAGTAGTCCTCTTTTCCCATGCAAAGGGCATCAGAAACGTCACACCCTAGTTGCAAAAATGTGAGACAAACACCTATGTGACTGTAAGAAAGTAGGAAAGCAAAACAAATCTTCTGAAATACACTTATAAAATCCAAAACTATAGTTCATAATGGTCGAGTTGTCCAAGTACTGAACAGAGAGACCTCCACTTGCCATTGTGGTGGTGCTGGCTGAGCATTTCATGTGGGACACTGCCGTGAGGTGCTGGGTGTCTGGATCCACACAGCTGTGTCCCAGCTGAGACTCAGACTTCTGGTATGCTTTAACACCCTGTACTCACTGGAGGATGATACTGGTTTCCATCTAAATCTGCAGAAAATTTGTACTAGCAGAGAACTAAAATACTTCTCGTGGCTTTTTGAATATGCCATGGCTTTTACCAAAGGAGCGACAGGTCATCACAGGAAAAAACACACTCTTTAGAAAAGCAATGGTTATCACTAACTCTCCTCTCCTTCCCTTTTCTAGTCCTCGAGGGTCTGACAGTCTTAAGGAAATCAGGATTTTCTGTGCCTCTCCGGGTTTCTCTCTGAGCTGCTGGATATAGCCTGTGCGAGCAAAAGCCACAGTTGCTTTTGCAAAAACCTATTGCTGCTGTGCAAGGGCTCCTTGATGAGCTCTCCTCAGCCATCCTCAGCAGGTAGCTGCAAGTGGCGTTGCCAGGGTGACCTCCTCCCCAGCAGCCTGTCTCTGCCAGGAGAGCCACAGTTTAGCTCTCGCTGGTTGCAGCAATTAGGCTTTGACAGCTTAGCACTTGGCCAGCAACTCCATACTGCAAGGCTTTAACAAGCTTCCTTACAAAAGGGAAGCAACATCTCAGTGAAAATGGAGTTTTCCATCTCAAGGGAAGGCAGACAGAGCTCTCAGGTGCAGAGTCTTGCTGTAAACCACACATGGACACAGCCTGGGGTGGCATCCCACAGTGGAGATACCAGAGCACCTAAAGGTGCACCATATAGTTCCTCAGAAATCTTCTGGGAAAATCTGTTTGCACATTCAAAAATGGAACAACAAGCACACTTGCAAAATCATTTTACAACTTCCAAAGTGGTAAAGGAATGCTATTTCCCTAAGTGTATGGTATGATGTGGGATATTGTCTTAGCACTTCTTACTAAATTACTTCAACATTGTTTTACTGTCTTCTATTGTACTTGAAAAGGCATTATCTCTACAAATATTCAGCAAGATGCAGGTCTTTCTGCTGCATCCTAGAAGGGCCTCACAGTCCTAGATACAGGGCTGGGCTCAGGACTTCAGTGCAGGCCTTAATCGAGGGGCAGTATTATTGTATAAAAGTAGATGACAAGCAAGCAAAAAATTATAAAATGCAGTAACAAAAGACAAAATCCTGTGTTTGCAAGAGGGTCCATCAAGTGAAAACAAACCACAAAACCTCCATGCTGTAAGACAGCAGTGCTACACAAGAAAGAGTAAGCATAAGGCTGTTTCTGAAAAGTATTTTAACACAGCAGTTAGGTTGTAAAACCTATTCTAACCAGTGCTGAGAGAATCGAAACAGAACTGAGGCAAAGAGGAGAAATGTGGTGGGGTGAGTTAAGGGAATTAACATAGCTAATAAGAAGCATGCAGAATAAATTAGCTATGATAGCTAATTTATCTTCAATAAACACATTTACATGTAGGCTTACATGAATGAATGGGACGAGCAGATTTTAACTCTCTGCAGGTAAATGTTCTCCAATTTGCATTCACACTGATTCTCATCCTGCTATATCCACATTAAATTATAAAAAGGTTGATAAATCCTTTTCCTCAGCAGCACAACAGAGGGAAAGAAGGTTTGTCCAGTCACCAGAGACAGTCACAAGCTGCATTGCCCAGCTTCAGCATGCTACCTCTTGCATCTGTCAATGAGAGATGGGAGTCCTCAGTCCCCTGAGTAAATTAGTATCACTGCACTACAGACTGGAGACAGGAGATGCAAAAGTCCTTAAGACAGGGACAAGCATCTGAAGAACTCTAAGGACAGGCATGAGGAAGTAGAAAGTGAATTTCCCTCCTTGTTTCGTTACTTAAAATTGTTGTGTTCTTCCCCCCTACTAAGGAACAAAAGCTTAGGGCCTGCAACAAGGAGAGTTCCCCCTTGAACCAGGCTCTAGCTGCCCTAGAACACGATGCAGGAACCATAATAATCATCACAGACACCTCAAAATGCTTCTGTATTAAACAAATAAATGGTTTTTTTGATGGCAACAAGCCTTTCCAGCCCTCCAAAGAGAGTCTGGTGTTCAAAATGAGTATTTTGTCATTATGGTGGACAGGCACTTGAGTCCACTTCTTTCCATATTCAAGATGCCATCTGCTGTCTTTGTTGGTATTTTTCTCTGCTCTCTCCCATTTCAAATAGTAATTCTGGTTAACGATATGTCACCTTATATCAATGTCTGTGGCAGACTATCCTGTGTACACAGTGTGCTGTAGATGAGCTGCAGGGTGCAATTCCACCTCAAAACAACCCTTGAGAGCACTGTATCTTGCAGCCATCACTCAGCAGCACATACATCACCTTGCAGAGATGATTAAGTCTCTGGCCCCAGATGATAAGAAATTAAAAATGCAGAGCACTACCCAGAGACACCATAATGACTTAGATACCTCCTGTAGGTTTACACAGGCAAGAGTAACTTGTTTATTGGAGAGATGTGAAGGTGCTGCAGATTTCAAAGGGCTAACCTGTGCCTGCTCTCAAAAAAGACAGCTCTGTTTCACAGCTGTAAAGCACATGTGGGCTGTCAGTGACCACCAGCTTAGCATGGAAACCAGTCTAAATAAATGGTTCATGAACAGCACATTGGGCTCATGTGAATTCACTGTAGCTACATGTTTTCTCTGCTGTACCATTTAGTATCATCCTTCCTGCACCGTGAATAATTTACTGTCCCCTTTTCAAAGAGGACTTCCTATAGTACAGAACACATGGAAAACCATTATGACAGACAAAAATCTAGCTTGTGGAAGAGTTCTTCCACTTTCTGACTATGAATAAGTTATGTCCTTTTCACAGGAACTTAGTGTAACTACAATATTTAGCTGCCATAGTATTCAGTATCATCTTGTCTGAGCAGTAAATAATTTATCTGTTTATATCCACAGGGGAAGTCATATGAGTGAGCTTGAATGGCAGCTGATTGCATGCATAGTATGTATAGCCCAAGAAGGGATTTACATCAGCCATGTGATAGGACTCCTGGTTACTGCTGCTGCTGTGGAACAGCTGGGAAAGGAATACAGAGCCTATGGAGAAGCTTTCTTTAGGGGAACATCCATAGCTAGATGTGCATTGGGATAGCACACACATTACCTTCAGCAGCTTCTCACTAAGGGTCCTCACTAAGGATAAAATTCGGTCATATCATGTTAATCTTTTAAAGTCACCTTGAAGAACCTCAAAGGAACATTAAAAAATTGTTCATATGTCTCTATGGTATTTGAATTCATTTTTTGGAGGGGTTAGATTAGATTCACTGCTGTTTTACCTGGAATATCCTCAAGCCTTTGGGTACATGGGGTTTCCAGTTCCTAGTTCCCATTCTGCCACTAAGTGTGTGATCCCAAATAAGCAGTAACTGTCTCTGACATGATATTTCCTCACTCCTCAAGGAGGCTGCAAGCCTGAACTAGTATTTTTGAAGCACTTAATGAAAGTTTATAGCTGCAGCTTGCAGGTTTAGCTGCTACTCTTTTTCCATGTGACTGATAATGCATCTTTGTGCACCAGTTTTCCTGTGTATCTGTAACCATGTGGTGTTGGATTTCACTGAAGTGTGTTTTATTCTGAGAAGTTTCCCTGAAAGCAGTGGACTGGTCTCCCAAAGGATCAGGTCCCACCTGCACCCTTGTTATGATCTGGTTAGTGAGAGGTGCCTCTGCCCAAATTAAGGTGCAAACGAGACCATGTGCCAAAGTCAATAATACAGTAATAATATAATAGTATAATAATGTGGGGTTTATTTACTAATCAGTGTG
>NW_008679840.1:30564-35259 GCF_000695815.1 Acanthisitta chloris | reverse complement strand
AGAGAGAGAGAGAGAGAGAAAGAGAGAGATTGAGAAAGAGAGAGAGAGGGAGAGAGAGGGAGAGAGAGAGAGAGAGAGAGAGAGTCATCACCCATGGATCCAGGGACATCCCATTAGTCCTTCTTCACCCTGGCTTCTCAAAGGTGGAGGTCCCAAGTCATTCCTCTGTTGGTGGGGGGGGGATCCTGTCTTGTGCTTCTGGTTGTTCATCTGGGAGTATTGCCTTTATACTGTCCAAATTCTGGGTATCCATGGAGATGTATTCCTAATTAGCATGCAAAGTGAGGATGGATGTGCCTTCATTTGCTGGCTTCCTCAGGGTGGAGATTCAGTGCTCACAGCTATGGCCTGTCCAGTAACTTGGGGTGATCTTTGTTTGACTGGTGGTATGTGTATGCAGTTTGCCACAGCAGGAGTTTTTGTCCAGATATGTTAATTAGGGTGTCCTAACCAGTTCTTACCTCCATCAGACCTGGAATTAGCACAAACTCATCTCTTTTGTGCTTATCTCAAGTTGCCATCGTGGTGGCTACTGCATCTTATCTTAGGGCAAGCCTCTTTTGTGGTCTTAATGGTGTCTGTTCAGGCAAGGTATTCTTTAATTCCTTACAATGATCTATTCCTTAAGCACTCCTGAAATCCCTTGTGGCAGTGCTTGGGCTAATGTGCTTCTCAGAAGAATTCAGGGGACTGGATTCTGTTCCTAGATGAGGAAATTAATCTGATTTCTAAACTTTATACATCTCTTACTTATGGAACATCACACTAAAATGCACTAGTTGAATTAGCAGGTTATTAGTGTTCTCCAAATGAGGATTTTTCACCAATGTAATGCAATGTAATGCTTTTGAGCTTCTACAGAAACACACAACGTTCAGCACTTCACCCACTTGGTTTTAAAACATGAGTGTGGATTGTGACTACAACAAGATATACTTTCTTCTCACAGCAATTATTATTAAAGTCAATTAAGCTACAACTGTTTATGCCAGTGTAATTAGGAGGAGAATCTAGCCTGGTAAGATACAGCATGGCTTTAAAATGTAGTGCTTAGGCTGCACTCTAAAATATGGTTTCATGATGACATACAGGTAGCATTGCTTTCATAGTCTGCCACTCTTACCAGCTCTGAACCAACAGCCAAGACAAAGAAATACAATTGTTTGGAGACTTCAGAATTCCTGATTGACCTCCAAAATCCACAGAAATGGATTTTATACTGGCATGGAAATTAATGGTTCTGCCAAGTTTATTTTATTCACATTCTACCCTTTGACAGAGTATGTGGGTCCCCACTGGCTTGGAAAATTCTGGTGGCTTTTTATTGAACGTAGGCTCAGTTTATATTAAATCCACAGTGACATTTGCCACTGCATCCACTTTGGAAGACATTTTTTTACTATATTATTGGCTTCAGAACTGTGTCATGAAAGTTGTGCTTTACAATGAGATGAATTACACTTAGGATAACTAAAGCTGTGCAGTTTACAAATAGTATGGCTTTCCCTTGTTGCTTGAGCAATAAATTACTCCTGGAACCCTGGGAACAAGTCTGCCCAGGGATGATAATCGAAATGGATACTGTGCAAAAGTTATGTCTAAGTGCCACAGGATGAAAATTTTACTTCTAGAAGAAGCTAAGATAGAAAAATAAGAAGTAGAGAAGAGTGAAATTTTTTCTTTCAATTTTGATATTTGCCTGGTCAGGAAGTCTGAAATGTTTTGTTCCACCTGAAAGGAAACATTGAGCTTTTATTCCTTGCCAGATCTTTCATTGCCTTTCACTTTAATGCTTCCCTAAGAGAACGATGAAAATTAATTTTATTTCCATAGTCTCAGTCCACAACCCTCCTTATGTATGTTTTCCCAAGGAATCAAATCCAAACTAAATGTGGAAACAGCTTCGGTTATACACAAATGGGTTTTTTTCTGACCCTAGTTTTAAAGGAATTCAACTGCCTAGGGAAAAAGGGTTCCATCTGCTATGAATGCTGAAATACACTTGTGCAGATTAGAATGGTGACAATGTATTAATTGTGGCACCAATTTGTCACATCAAAGGTAGGAACTACAGTCTTAAAACCCAAACAGGCAAAAACCATCACAAAGCTCTTACAGTCTAATAAATATGATGGACAAAAGGAAAAAGAATGATTTTAGAAGGTGAACTGATATCAATGAACTTGCAGATTTCAGAGGACAAGATCCACTGTGCTACCGAGATCCAGTTTAATACATTCACTTAGGTCTCTTTGGCATGGTCTACAGAGCAAAATTGTATATGAGTTTGGATCACACAATTCAGAGTTTTGCTGACAGCAAACCATTTTTTCACATATTCACCTCTGAAAGTAAAATTAAATAACTTATCCTTGGATTTCCTCCTTTCCAATACAATCTCAAAAATAAATACTGACATTAATACCAAGGTTTAGCCCAGTTTCCTAAATGTTTTGGCAAGCTTCTTCTGTGAGACTCTCAATTCTCCCTGCTTTGTCCTCTCCATGGAGAATTTATTCAAATAACTTGGGGCAGAAAAGGAAACAAAAAAAAACCAAACTGTAAACTGCTGCTTCACAACCAGCTGTTTGTTCTAACTGTGTAGGTCTGAAAACCACTCCAAAACCTGCTTATAGTTACCTCAGAAAGCAGAGTTGAGAAAGAAACAGGCTCTTCTACATCATATTTCCCATTCAAAGCTTTTCATGAGTATTGGCTAAACAGCTTGCAACGTGCCCACTAGACAAGTAATAAATAGTCTTTACTGACAGAGGTAGGAGACAGGATCTGTCTTGCCAGTGGCCACTAGGAAAACAAGCTGCAAAATCCAACATAAACTCTGAATTTCCCATCTCCATTCACCACGAGCCCATTAGTTAGTTATTTACACTCACAAAAAAGATTCATGTCTCTTTTGTGGGGCAGCAGAAGTTAAGGTATGGTGATCAATACAGAGAGACCATCTCTTACCCATCTTTTGGTAGCACATGTTTCTCACTAGGACGTCCTTGTCCTGGCCCATGCAGGGTGGTTGCAGCCCTGCTGGGCTTGCCAACACCAACCAACCTGGCTGGGGGACACACATGCAAATGGTTGCAGCCCTGCTGGGCTTGCCAACATCAACCAACCTGGCTGGGGCACACACATGCAAACCTGGGTGACACCTCACCCAGTGGCTCAGCACAATTTGAGGATACACTGTGGTTGCAGTGTGAGCACAGTGCAGAGGGACAGGTGAATCGTTCCTCTTTGGAGTATTTTCTGTGTGTTTATTTTAGCCCTGAATTATGCAAAATGTGCATCAGAGCCCACATGCCTTTGGGAGTTAGTGGTTGGGTTAAGGAGCTGAACTTGTAGGTGAATCATGAGAGTCTTTGGAGAAGCAGTTATTCAGCACTGACAGACACAAATTTTAAATTACGGGGGTTGAAATTATGGTACAATTCCTATTATGTTTCTGGCAGTTTCACACTGTCTCATTGAGAAATTTAAATTTATAGAGAAGACAAAAATAAAAGGTGACAAAGACTGCACATTTTCCCTCAAAATATAAATTATTCAGTAACACTAAAAACACATGAGCAGCAGAATGCCACAATTCTGTGGCATTCTAGTCTTTGGCATTTTCTATTGAACTCAACAGCAAGAGACTAAAAGGTCTTCCTTCCAGTCTGGGGGTTTTTTTGGTTGGTTTTTTTCTTTTTCTTTTTCTTTTGTGTGAAAAGTGGTCATTGCTTTAATAAAAAATATAACAAAATATAACACAACAGTCAAGCAAATGTGAAAAGCTAACAGCAAAAATAATAGGCATTGGCAGAGAACACATTAAGAATGAAAAAAAAAATCAATTTTTTTGTCTTACAACAGTGTGTCTTGGGAACACTAATAATAGGTGCCTCTTTTCTCTCTGAAATGACTTTCTCCCTTCATTGCACATGATCTGATATAGGACTTGCCTAGCTGCAATATCTAGATGCAAAGGAAGTGAGAAAAGGAACCTTTGTCTGCTACTTTAAAAGCAGAAATTCTGACTGGAGAAGGGATGATTAAAATGCTCTGTGTGGCAGTGGTAGACAAGTGACTGTCTCCCTGACAACAACGATAATGCTCATGTGAATAAAATCCCGTGTTTACATAAAAGTTTGGAGATTCAGGTCCTAGAAATGTCAAAAGCAGCTGAGCCTGCCATATCATAGAGTATTGCTATTGATTTCTTAATTATCAGGCATGAAACATGCTGATATTCTGTTTATTCTATTTATAGTTGAGTTTTCTCTTTTTCTGTTGCTATCTCAGAAAAAATGTAACATTTCTGGAACTGTGGCTCTAACAGCCCCATTTTTCCAAGAGTGTGCTGTTAAAGTCAAAGTCCAATACATTTATTGCTTTACAATTTCTTAACTCAATCATTCCATTAAGAAAGGACATTATTTGGTTTTCTTTATTGCCACAAGGCATGTTTATATCAATTAATTGCACTGGATGGTCACATAATTACCATTCATTTCTGGAAAAAAATCATGCAAAGTTAACTTTGTATAACTCTGGGCAAATTATGCCATTAGGCCCTTTTGAAGAACTCCAGCAGGAAAGGTGCTTCATTTCTGTGAAATATGGGTTTAGAGTTCATAGCCAAGTGCTTTTTTCAAACTTCAAATCAAGCAGATCATAGAATCATAGGATGAACCGTTTTGC
>NW_008679840.1:0-30396 GCF_000695815.1 Acanthisitta chloris | reverse complement strand
CCTCCCCTGGCAGAGCTTGAGTCTGTGCCCTCTTGTCCTGCTGCTGGTTGCCTGGGAGAAGAGACCAACCCCCACCTGACTCCAACCTCCTGTCAGGGAGTTGCAGAGGGTGAGAAGGTCTCCCCTGAGCCTCCTCTTCTCCAGGCTGAACACCCCCAGCTCCCTCAGCCTCTCCTCATGGCACTTGTGCTCCAGTCCCTTCACCAGCCTCGTTGCTCTGCTCTGGACCTGCTCCAGCACTTCATCCATATGCATTCATAGGTTCATTGTGGCTGAGAAAGTGTGGGCTTGTGAGTTGTAATCAATAGATAAGCACTGGTTCCATGAACTAAAATTTATCTATTCAGGTAGATTGCAATCCAGAGGCTTCCCAGGCTGCATGGCCTTAGTCTCTTGCCCCTGCCCTGTGTGCTCTGAGGAGCATGGGATTATCTGATATGTCAGGGTGAGTGTAGGGAGTGCCACATTGCAGTGGGCAGTTGTTCAGCAGAGTGCTGGGCTGAGCAGCTGCAACCAGGGTCCTGCTCAGCCAAGGATGTTAAGATGTTCTGCTGAGCTAAGATGTCAAACAGCAGCTGGAACAAGTTCTCCTGCTTCTGCTAAAACTATCCTAACCACTGTGGAGAGACAGGCTCTCCTTACAGCTTGGCTCTTATCTCCAATTGGTTTTATACAGATCAGAAACACAAGGCACAAAACATTGCCCCCCTAGGTCTCCCCAAATGCTGTGCTGACACTCCCCCAGGACCAAGCACAGGCAGAGGGACTATCTTTTAGTCCCACCACTGTTCCTGCTCCCATCCCTACCTGTGCCAGCCTAACTGCAGTGGAAAGGAGCACATTAACTATCTCACAGAGGGAAATGAGCAGGAGTGCTGTAGAGTAATACTTGTGTTTTCAGCAGCCTAGATTTTGGGAGCATGCCCCTGGCAAGACAAGGAGCCGTGGGCTGGTGCAGCTGCAGAGCACCAGGCAGAGTGCTGCTGGCACAGCACACACCTCGAGGTTGCTCCCAGCACTGTGAGACCCTGGCAGGCTCTGAGAGCTCAGCACAGTCACACGAGACAGGGCAGCCCCTGGGGCACTGCGCTGGGCACGGGACAGTGTCAGGAGGTACAGAGTGGCACAGTAAAAGGTCTTCATCTCTGTCTAGGTATGGTGGTTGTAAACTAAGCTTAACATGACTTACACCAAGCTAAGCCCATCTTTTTTCTTGCTTTCACAAATCACATCAGCAAGCTGTTCCCAGAGGCCAGCATCTTCAGCATGAAATCTCACAGCATTTTCTTCCATCCACCACAGCATTTGTCATACAAACACAAACTGCAGCAGAAGCAGGCTGACCTGAGATCACCTTCAGAAGTGCCACCAAACCCCCTGAGACAGCAAATCACCCAAGGGGGCAGGTTGGCCCTTACCAGCTGCGAGGGTTGGCACTCAGCAGTGCTGGAGGCTGTGCCAGATGTTGTTAGCTGCAGCCCAAACCTGTTCTCTGGGCTGTGCATCCAGGCAAGATCTGAGGAGCTGCCTTTCCAAAGAACTTCCTGCAGTGACTGGAGACAAATGAGAAGGAAGTTATTCATATGGCATCGACTGTCATTTTAATGGGCTACTTATCACACCATTGCCACTCATGTCTGCTGTAGTAGTGCTCAGGTGCATAACTGTTCTGAGCACTGTACTAACACAGGCAAAGGTGAGTCTCCACATGCTAACTGCCTTTCACAAATTAGGGCATATTTTCCTTTCATTATAGGGTTTTGGGGGAAATCCTATCTATAAATGCACTGCTCAATTTTCAGATACAGCTTTGATAGTAAAACAAAAGTAGTTAGTAGCATCATCCCTGACAATCTGAAAATAATCATTTGAGAGGTTTACTTTGAATACTTACTTCCAGAGCATCTACTCAGAACACACTAGTTTAATTTCTAGGGAATGACTAGAAGATAGCAAGTGAAATAGTTTTCTTTCCTTTGTTATAGAAAGGTGCTTCAATTTATAAAGAACTTGAAATAAGAATAATAAAATCACACTCAAAATTAGAGTAAATGAAGTTCCATTTTGAAATATTTGCTAGAAGCAACAGAAATACATATTAATCGAGGTAAATGAAGTCCAAATTTACAGTAGTGTAGAAGACAGATACATCAAAAGATAACTATAGGATATACTTGCTTGTGTAGCTGGTTTTTTAAAGTTGATTTTAGCACTGCTGCTACTGCTTTTCAATCTGAGCACAGCTGCACTTTACACTGAGGCCGTGGCAATGCTTAGTCCTACTTACTATAGGAGTCTCTTCCCAAAGAGCTGGAAATGGGGATCATGATGCTTTCAGTGTTTCTCTCTTCTACCTTTGGGCTCTAACTTGCAGCATTACTCCTATTCCTCTGGCCTTCCTAACCAGGAGACAGAGAAGGGGCTCATCTCATTGGAATGAACAGTCAAGACAAAATCAAAGCAAGTGCTTCAGACTTTAAATTTTTTGCTATATAGCATTTATGAAGTAATTCTGAAGGCTATATGAATTCATTATAACCATCTGTTCGTGGATAGGTCACAATAAACAGGGGAAAACAGCCTAATGGACTGTTTACTCTGCATTGTTTGCCAGGTTGTGGGCACAGTGGCAGCAGCTCTTCCCTGTTTGCCTGCTCAGAGCACTTTGTCAAATGCAGCTAGGGCTGCAAAGTGGACAGGGATGGATGCTCTATTGCCTAATTCACAGCAAAGGGCTACTGTAAGTACAGCCAGGGAAAGTTTTCCCACATATTTCTAAGAGTGACAGGTTTGTTATTCAGTGTGAACCATGACACAACCAAAGGCTGTACTGCTGCAGACCTATTAATGTTAAGTAGATTGGCCCCTTGAGCATAAAAGGTTCTTCAATAAGCAATGAATGTTTTTCAAACACACAAGAGCTGTTGCACCTCCCAATCTTTAAAAGAACAAAAAACGCTTCGAGTTTTCCTAAACAAAGCTATTGAGTGTTGGTCCATTATGCCCTTTGTTTCACAGCTAATAAACATTTTGCTTAAACCTCCTTATTTGCCCACCCTAATTTTTTTCGTGAAGGTTAGAAAATGTGATTCTATTTCCATTTTATATTTGTGATTACTTTATGTCTTAATGACAGCTTTTTATTTGAACTAAAATAGTTTTCTGGGATGTTTCTTTCCCTGATTCATGTAATTGAAAGCAATCACAGTTCCTCCTGCCCTTTCCAGTAGAACAAATAAAGCCCTTCTGGTTGGCTCCCATACAATACTCTCCACATGTCAATTATTACCTCATACCTAATCCTGTTTCATATCCTCTCCTATGTACATGGGTGATGAGGGCACCATATATTTTTCCAGGATAACTCTTAGGATTTATTTGCATAAGGGTATCATTAGAGCCATTGCTTTCAAAACACCTTAAATAATGTTTTTCAGGTTTTCTGCCTGTGGGATGGGTGTGGATGGGTGTGCAGGGGAGTACAAGCTGCAGGGCACAGGACATACTGCTAAAGCAAGTCATGTGGCATCTGTGAGGAATGTACCCAACCAGCCAGTCAATGCTGGCAAGGGGAGTTTTAAAAGCATCAGACCTCAACACTGCCTTCTTCAGGCTTTCTTTTACTAGTATGTCTCCCAATTACACATAATTGTTTTGGAAGGACGGGGCTAAAACAATGGAAAAAAAATAAAGCCAAAACTTGCAGAAGTGGGGAAATTATTTTCATGGTAATACAGTAGAAGTTTTCTGGTTTCTGTTACTGCACTGCACATCTAACACAACTGTAGTTTGTAAAACTGAATTAATTTTGCACTTACATTTTGCAGTTGATACTGGGTGTTTTGTGTCTGGTCCTACTAGCAGCTAGTGAGACCCCTACGAGGCAAACATTTAGTTTATTTTGATGCATTCAGCTCGAGTTTTGCTATGAGACCAAACATGGCATTTTAAAGAAGCATTATTTTGCTAGGGAAGGATTTCCTCAGTCTATTTATCTTACTGTTGGATGCAAGTTTTAAGCATTGGTAAAAGACTTTTTTTCTTTTTCTTTTTAACCGAGCAAAAGAGCAAATGTTCATTTCAGGGAGTTAAACATTTCTGTTAGAGGCTATGGAGGCACTGTAACCAAAAATTTGGACTGCATCTACTTCTCTCTACATTCCTTTGCATTTCTCATGAGCAGCATATTTAGACACTGCTCCTCTTTCCAGGAGATAAGAAGGATGACAGTGAAATATAAGACAGCAGGAGATCAGCCTTCCATTACTGCTAATATTTAATTTCCAAACATCCTTGGTTAAAACTGCTCTTTTCAAAACAGGTTTTTGCAGACTGACAAAGAATTGCTTTATTTTCTCTGCTCCAGTGAAGAACAGGCCTGTGTTAATTTATCTAGAATAAACATACATACAGCCCACATTGTCCTCTGGTAACGCTGTTTACAGTTGCTGGCCCTGCCTGGTGTTCTGTAGATGTGGCAAGGAGTGTTAGAAAGGACTAGCTTTGCTGGCAGCATGAAGCAGCTCTCACTCTTTGTCACCCAGCTATTTTCATTAGGTCTTATTCATGTGCCCCTGAGAGTGAGAGAGTCAAAGTCATCTGCCCTCTGGTTATTATGCTGCTGCACAAAGGGGTCCTTCAGCCTAGAACAGGAGGCTGAAAACAAGACTGTTGATATATTATTGTGACCCATCCTATTCCTAATTTAGTATCATTGCAGCTGTCTGAAGCTGAACACCCACATCTGCACAGAACCAGGGTGTTTTTACACCCAAAAACAGAACAAAAGCTCCATGCATGGAGAGCATGTATCATGAAATTCAAGCAAGTCCAAAGCCATCTCACATAGCTTCTTCAAGTCTTGAATATATCTTTCAACCACATTTAGAATATTATTACATGTTCATTGCAATTTCCCTCCCCTGGTTGGGATCACAAAGCTGAACATATCACCAGGCTCAAGTTTTAATAACTTATGTCAGAACAGGCACTGGTCTGGAATATAAATATACCCACCTTCAGATGGGTACTGGGAACAGCAGGAAACAGCAGCTTTCTGGCTAACTGAAAATCAACCTACTGCAGTTATTAGTATTTGTTAGGAACAAAATACGTATCACCTACAAATGGAAATGAAATATCTCTGCTGTTACTGGAGCAGCTCTTACTGAGTAACTGTACATTAGAAACTACATTGACTTTCAAAGCCATATTTGCTTCCGATATATATCTTTCCTCTCTGACATGATTCAAAATGTTTTATCACATGCAAATCCCTATGCCAAGGAAGAAAAAAATCAAATATGCAGTACAACATCAGGGATAACAAGTCAGGCAGCAATATGTAGAAAAGTATTAGGAGTCATCTTAAACTGAAGTTTGCAAAGCAATACTGATGAGCAGGAGGCAGATTTCATGGGCTGCATTAATAAGACAGGTGATTATTCTTTTTTCTTCACCATTGATAAGGCCTCAGTTGGAATAGTGAGTACAGTCCAGGGCCTGACATTCAAATTTTTTTTTTGAAGGTTGAGGGAATCTTTGTGGAAGGTTTTAAGAAGAGGTTACACAAATATTTGTCGAGGTGAAGTAGATGAACTTTATCTTGTCTTAAGGTTGGACCAAAGACTCCCCAGAGGGTCCCTCCCACTCCTATATAACACAACTTACATCTGTGAATATCAAGGTTAGTGTTCCTGGTTGAAAATAAACCAAAAATGATTGTAAGAGAATTCCAAAACTAAACCAGAAAGCAACTGCTACCCTAATGGATTTTTGTGCACTAACCTAATGCTGATATTAATGACTGCTGCATTAAGCCTTTTCCCAAAGATTTGTGTTTTACAACAATTTATAAAGGGCCCACACATGCTTAAATGTACTTAGATTTTAAGATCAAAAAACCTGTCTCCTCACTGCAACCTCCACCTAATGATGCAGATAATTTTCCAGAACTTCATTATAAGATGACAGCCACATCCTTCCTGAAAAACAAAGAACTTTCAGAGGAAAAGAGCAAACATTTTGCTCATCCCACTGATATTCTGCACTAAAGGCCCTTCTCTTTGGAGCTAATTGCAAAGAAATGGTTTTGGCAGAGATGGATGCTCTCTCTGCCCTGGGAGAGAAGGATTTCTGCAGGAGCTAATGCTCTGGCACAGGGCAAGTCTGCCAGCATCACCAGCAGTGGTGCTGACAGCTCTGTGTCCCAGGGAGTGCATGACCTGACACATGTGGGTCTGCCACTGGCTCTTCTGGGTCCTAGGAGAGGTGCCAGCCATCCCCAGCCTGTCCTGCTCTGATTGTGCTGCAGGGCCCAGCACAAACCAGGCTGAAAGCACCTCTGTTAAACACACAGCAGCACCAGGGCAGCAGCAAGGGATGCAGATGATTCATTGCTTGCCTTTGGGACTTCACAGACACAGCTCCAGCTTTCAGCCAGGGCAGTACTTATGCAAACCAAGCACCCTCTCTGCAAGCACTTCATCCTGATTCAATTAACAGGTATAGGACACACTGAGTCTAATTCTCTCCTGCAGATCTATAATTCAGCTCCTCATAAACAAGCTCCCAGTTAAAGTGGCATTGTCAGCCCACACATTGTTCAAACTGAAGGAGGAGAAGTTTAGGTTAGATATTAGAAAAATGTTTTTTACTGTAAGGATGGTGAGACACTGGAACAAGTTGCCCAGGGAAGTGGTGTATGCCCCAACCCTGGAGGTGCTCAAGGCCAGGCTGGATGAGCCTTGAGCATCCTGGTCAAGTGGGGACATGTCCCTGCCCAGGGAAGACAGGGGTTGGGACTAGATTATCTGTAAGGTCCATTCCAACCCCTAAATTCTATGATTCTATGATTGTTAGACCAGGAATTACAGCCCATGAGCACTGGAGAGTGATTTATTTTCCACATTTGCCTACATGTGTGTTTTGGTCTATCAGGTACCAAACCCAGAGCAGCATAAGGTCTATGAAGTTATTCAAACCTGTTAAGAGGAAATTATCTCAGTGAGCAATTTGCTAATTGCCTACAGAGGGAGAGAGTAGTCTAAGAAATATTACAATCTAAGTACCTTGCCCTTGGGAACTCTTTAGCTACCTTTACCTGTCAGCTTTTCCCTGATGCAACAACTTCAAACAGAAAATTAAACACACAGAACAGAGAAAAGCACATCTGGGTTGAGACAGCAGTTTACTCCTGGAAAGCAAGTGTGAATGTGCCCTCCTCAGACACAGCTTCTTGACTGTTCCTCCTGCTGTGGGAATGACCTGTAGCTGTCAAGAGGCAGGAGGACAACAGATTTAATCTGAGGAGCAATGTGGTGTCAGTCATAGAACAAGAGGAATGAATCCTACAAGGCAATATGAGTCAGGACCTGTGAACACCCAGCCTAAACAAAATACAGAGTGCCCAGCAACTGTGACAGACAGAGGCTGAGCTGTTTTGGAGGAAAGGTGGCTCATCTTTGCCCTCATGGCAGCCCCAACTCTGTTCCAATCCCTCTGCAGTGAGGCTGTAGAGAGTTCAGCCTCCCTACTCATGTTGGCTGTGGGCAGGCTGCTCATTTTAGGAGGAACTTGCACAGAGATCTAAGATCTCCAGCTATGAAATTATGCATATTAAAATTCTACAGGATGAAAAAAAGCTGAGTTGGAGAGTTGCTATCCCAGATTGATCAGAGGAGAGGTTTGAACTAAAATAAAATGAAACTTCTGGATAAAGCAAAAGATGTCACTGGCTCCTGGGAGGTCAGAGTGTAGAGTATGGAGGTGGAAAGAACTCCATTTGCATTTAATGCTCAGCTTCTGAAATCATAAAATGGCTACAGTGGAGCTTTCCTCCAACTGATGGCCATCCTGCCTACACCACAAAGCAGATTTCACCCTCTTTACCAGTACCCAACACTCACTTGCCAGGGAAGAGCCTCTGTTTCCTGTGTTTTCCCTGCAAGGAGCTTTGGCAGTTCTAGGTGGGACCAGTCCCCATCCCAGTGCCCTGGAGAGGTCCTCCTTGGTCTGAAACAAAAATGCAGAGCATGTGAGATGTGGCAGATGAAGCCTGCAGAAAGAAAAAGGCTCAGGGAGCTGAGAGGTCCTACAGCACAGTGTGTACCTAGAAAAGTTTTGCATTCTATAAATGCTGCTGGCCTTTCTTTCAACCAGTCCTCAGAGGAGGGCTGGCCAGAGCCAGGAGATGAGATTTATCACCCCTCAGTCCCTTCTCCAGAGAAGTCAAGGATGTTTCATGGACATGCTGAATATAGATTCATGACAAATCACCAGTTACGGGTCTGAATAGCTATCTGTCCTGAAAATCAAATCAAACTTTCATTATCTAGCCAGAAAAGATGAAAACCAGCAAGGCTTTTCAAATGTTATGTCAAAATAGATGGGAGATTTTGTTAAAATACTGTGCACATTACCACAGCCCTCCTAGTGCCCACTGAGCTGAAGTGGTCTGAGATACTTTGAGCTCAGCATGAGAGATTTCTGTTTACAAAGAACCCAACATCCAGCATTGTCAATATAAAAGCAATGAAGAGCACAAATTCCAGTTCTTCACACCACTTTTCTGGACCTGCAGCTGCTTTGACACTGTTGCCAGAAGGTGTTATTCACAGTCATTTCAGACCAGAAGAAAATGGGCCTAAACCTCACAAATCAATACTGCTGCTTTGATGCTCTGTACCTTTCTAGGTGTTTCACAGAGATCCCTAGGGGTCAGCAGCATAAAGGGGAAACTTACAGTTAATGCATCCCCCATGAAGTGTGACCCAGGCTACAGCTTTGAGGAGCTGTTATGATGATTGTTTCCAGCAATTGTGCTCCGTGAAGGCTTTAGTGTTCAGCACACTGCATCATCTCCAGGGAGTTTCCTTTACAACACTTATAAATGAGAAAACAAGATAACTTTAGACTGCACAGCTGCAGGGTACAGGAGGAAAGCAATAAAACAACACAGAATTAATCTGTGCATCCAAAGGCCACCGAGTTGTAGTGCATGGATTTAATGAGGTTGGACTCTAAATGCCTAACAAGTTTAAAAAAAACATGTTCTTACCCCTTTACACCCCACACTCAGCTTCATCTGCTAATCTCCCAGAAAGTGCAGCAGGCAAGGCTTCCCACATTATGTAGGTCAGCATCTCCTCTAAAATTCATCTGTTTTAGTGAAAATAGAGGGCAGGCACTGGAGATGTGCTCCCTGACCTCAAGTCTATAGAGCCACATAGTTGGAGATTACTGGTTGTTTTTTTTTCTGACACACTGCGTTTTGCTCTGCATTCAGCTTAAGCACAGCCACACCACACAGGTCAGGCTGATGCTCATCCTCAAAGCTGTGCATGGGCTTTTACAGCCATGCTGCAATGCCTTATGGCTGCTGGGATGAACTGGGAACTCACAGTTTATACATACACACTGCTCATAGGATTATACATTATAATTAAAAACAGGTTGAAAAATAGTAGTACACCCTATGTTACTAAGACACTGATATTACTGCAAGGTTTTCATTTGCTGGGAGAATATGGAATGGAGTAAATCTTTAGGCAGTAACAGTCCATTCCTTACCAAAACTCCTGACTGTGGTGAACATTGCCCTTGGCCAGGCATGCAGCAGCCACTGGGTGTGCTGAGAACCAGAGCCACTTCAGATCCAGCCATTCCTCCCTACCCATGGGGTGCTACTCCTCACCTACCTGGGCACTAACCTTCTGCTTCTACAAAAAAACCCATGTGCTCTCCCTCCCTGAGAGGAGAGGAGGATCATCATGGGTGACAAATAAGTGATACAGCATTTAGAGCACAAGGCACTTGTGTTTTAGTCTGGTCAACCTGGGATAAAAACCTAAGCAGAATGGAAGTGGGGGAAGAAATTGGGTTTTGTTTGCTTTTTTTTTTTCATAAAATATTCGGTAACATCACGCTTCAAAGCACAGATGAATATCACAGGAACACTAAGGCTTTTGCATCAGGATGGCTATGCAGTGGTTGAGCAGGGTGGACAGAGGGTCTCTTCATCACATCACTGCAGTGCTGAGTCAGAGCCCATGATTCATCACGATGCCTTGTGCAGTGCTGGCACTGGCTACTCCTGAGCAACAGAACTAATGCAGAAACTCATGCATGTAGCACAGTGTCCTGGACAGATTTCTGAGTAATTGAAATTCCTCTAGGTTTTCAAACAGATCACTTAGTCTTCAGTTTTGTCCTGCATAGGCTTGTGAAGGTAGCTGATTTCAGTTTGAGCACAGTGACTTTCTCTAGGTAACCCTACCTTGGCATGGGGGGTTGGACCAGACAATCTCCAGAGGTCCCTTCTGACCCTAATGACTCTGTGATTCCATGCTTTGCACGCAAACCGAAGTACCTATAATCTGCTGACATGAAAACTGTTTATCCAAAACAGATTATCCCATTCCTACAATGTGTTTATTTAGATAAGAACTGGTATTCTTATCTACATATCATGACATGAAAATTTCCTCCACTGGTAGAATGATTCTCTCCATGTGTATTGGTTTTGATAGCAGGGAGAGCTACAGGGGTGGCTTCTGTGAGAAGCTACTAGAAATTTCCCCCACGTCTAATGGAGGCAATTCCAGTCAGCTCCAAGATGGACCTGCCACTGGCCAAGGCTGAGCCCATCAGTGATGGTGGTAGCACCTCTGGTATAATAGATTTATGAAAGAGAAAAAACCCTGCACTCAGCAACTTCAGCCAGTGAGAGGAGTGAGAATATGTGAGAGAAACCACCCTGCAGACCCCAAGGTCAGTGCAGAAGGAGGGGCAGGAGGTGCTCCAGGCTTCAGGGCAGAGACTCCCCTGCAACCTGCAGTGTGGCCAGCCAGGCTGTATCCCTGCAGCCTGTGGAGGATCCCCCCCCAAACTCAGTACAGCACTCTGCCCTGTGCCACCCCCATGGAAGGACTTGGAGAGACAGAGACACCCCCTGCTCCTAGGGCAGCTCTCCAGCTGGCTCACACATCATCCTCACCAGAGGAACCTCCTAAACTCAATGCTCATGCTTTGGAAAATTGTAATGCCACCAAGATCTCCCACCACAGCCCCTGCCATGAGACAGGTGCTCTGGGAGTTTTGGCACAAAGAACTGAGTCCTTAGGTTTGTTTGGATTTCCAACACCAGATAATATTCCACCTCACACACAGAGAAAAACTTGCTCCAAACTTTGTCACTGACTGGAACAAAACACTTCTGGGTCAGGAAGCACAGACCATCTCAGGGAAGCAAACCTCAAGTTGTTTATCCCAGATGCATATCTTTCCAGTAATTTATCACTTCTATAATCTACTGCCCTAAGAAGGATTATTTGTAATCCCTGGGGACATTTTGTGAACTCCCCAGGAGCAGGCAAGGACACAGAGTATCGCTCAGGTTGGAGAAACCAGAGATGAGGACAGGCTGTGAGTGACCTGAATTGTCTGAAATATCATAGCCCCAAGTGACAACATAAATGCCTAAAAACCTGCTAAAGGGAAACAGTAAAAATAACCAGATCAATGGAAACTACATAGAATATTTCTTCCGTCAAGTGGGTGAAGCTGAATACGCTTGCAAAGCCTGAAGCTGCAAGTAACTCAGATCTGGGTTTTGAAAATAACAAATTCCTCATTGTCATAAATTTAATCGTAGTTCAACTGGCTGGGTTATTTCTGGTAGCATAGTTTGAGTGTACCAGGCTTCCAGTCCATGTATCCAAGACATCTTTACAATCTTAGCTGCACCTTAGCACAGCATGTTGCCTAAACTCTGTGCTGGCAGCAGAAACAACCCATAAGATAATGGAAGTTCCCCTCTGTTTTCTAAATATACATTAACTCTCCTGGAGATTTAAGAACCTTTTGGATCTTTCCTACAGAGGTTAACATCGCTTCAGTGCAGACTGCTGTAAAAAATAGATATACACACACTCACTGGAGGTGCATCTGGCTCCATTAAAAAGATGTGCCCACTGGGCTGTGAAGAGCAAAATTAATTCTGCATGAAAAGGCTCTTATTTGTGTGTTTTTGGTGACAAACCCTCTCAGATGGGAAAGGTATAA
Source organism: Acanthisitta chloris (assembly GCF_000695815.1). Lineage (NCBI taxonomy): Eukaryota > Metazoa > Chordata > Aves > Passeriformes > Acanthisittidae > Acanthisitta > Acanthisitta chloris. The sequence continues at coordinate 18,333 of NW_008679840.1, read as the reverse complement.
TTAGCAGTCTGTTATGCCAACACCATCACATCCATACCCCAAACAACCTTGTTCTTACTCCTCCCATAGCCTTCTCCTATCCCAGCAGGTGCAATTGCTGCCATTAATGCAGCTTTACAAATCCCAAAAGCCAACCCCACAAAATCATGATGAAAGCAAGCAAAAAAAACCTGCTATAAAATCCATTGCACAGCACGTCTATTGTATAAACAGCACAGACCTGAGAGTGATGCAGGGACACCATACAGAGCAGTCTGAATATAACTACCCCATGTGCATGAGTGACTGCACTGTGGAGAGGCCCAAGGAGCTGTTCCTGTGCCCAGTGGGGACCCAGAGCACACAGGCCATGGCCAACACAGTAAACTCACCATGCCCAGGGATATTGCTGAGTGCCACACCTCTAAATCATCAGGAATTTTAGTTTTCTTTATTTAAAACAAACAAAACCCCCATACAACCCCCCCAAAAAACTCAAGAATTTATACTGTCCCCAACTGGGATTTACCATGGTTTGTGTTCACATGCTCCTGGGTACAGTTTGGCAAGACCTGTGAAACACAGAAAGAGGAGACTCAGTCTCTAACTCAACTAACACTCATTCCAGTGTGTGGTTATTAATGGCAAGCAATATTGCTGCTGGGAGGATGTTTGTGTTTAAATGGAGCATGGTTTATTCTTCCTAGAAGCAGGTATGATTTCTGTTACCACTATATTTGCACCAAAATGAGAATAATTTACTCAAGAACATACAGAGGTTTACCTTGAATCTACATCTCTTCTGTGTTCTGTTCAGAAGGTGCATATTTATCCCAGTACTTCTGCATAAATCTCTTTAAATGAGCCATTTCCAAGAAAAGCTAAAGCTTCATTTTGATATTGTCTGCAGGCTAATCCGAGGAACAGAAATACCAGCCTTACTAAGGAAAGAAAGAGCTGGAGAGAACAGCTGAACACACTTCATTTACAGAAAACAAAGATGGTCTTGTTTTGTGCAGTATTGTACAGTGGCCAGTGCTATCTTCATCTTGAACCATTCAGTCTCTTCCCAGTGCTCTCTCCTCTTCAGTATCTCCTCACATCTATTTCCAACTACACTCAGAAAAGCCCAGACTGAGACAAAAACAACTTCTAGCCTCCAGGTAATGCAACCAGCCATTGTACACTGCCTGATGGAGCAGCAAAGGCTTCTTTGTCCTGTAAGGGTTTGGTTTTGTTTTTCAAATATCTCAAATGCTAATGATAGATTAAAGGAGTAACCATGGGCTTGTCAGCACTAGTCATGTAATCCCTTACTCTGGAGAACCACTGCTTTCCCCAGTGGTGAAATTTTCAGGAGTTTCCCCAAATTCTCCATTTCCTGAGACCCTTTGAGCTCATGGCTCTGCATAGTAAAGCAACTGGGAGGTTTGCTCTCAGGATACAAGAGGAAATTACCAAGCTGCTTCTTGGCAGCAGCAGAGCAGCACATCCAGCACCTTGTGGCTCAGTGAAGAGAAACTGGCTCTGCTGTCCCCAATCAGACAGACAGAGAAGCTGCTTTTATAGCAAGACTCTTTCTTCCTTTGTACTTCTGCCCAAGCTGCTGCCAGCAGATATTGGCAGGGATTTCAATAGCTGTTTTGAATCAGTGCCTGGCAAAGGCACAGGCAGGTTGAGCTTGAACATCCTCTATGGAGCTGCACTGAGGTTTCAGCAGATTCCTGGTCCAGCCCATCCCACAGAGAGCTGCACTTTCCCATGCGTGAGATAAGGGACCCTGAAGAATACCTAAGCAGTGTGTGTATTCCTTGCCCTTTGCTGTCCTCATGGGGACCTTCTTGTGCCCCTTCCACTGTTGTGTCCAGAATTGCCTGCATTTACTTCTGCTCTGCATCTGTACAGCTGTCCAATATTCACTGGAAAATGAGTCTGAAACACAAACCAACAGCTTGTATTTCCCTTTCAGACTGGGACTCCACTTTCCTCAGAAAGTGCTTTGCAAAAGATTGCTCTATTTTGGAGGAGCAAAGGAGAGGTTAATAAAATAATTGCTGCAGTGGAAAATTGTCACTGGCAGCTAGAAAAAGCCAGAAATTTTACACCCTGAACAGAGTTTGCTCCTGAGAAAGTCACTGTGGTGTACTATCCTCTCACAAAAGGAAACATACCTTGAAATTTTGCTGCCTGTAAGAGGTAGGGGATGGGGAGGTGGCAGCATCTCAGTTCCAGCTTCTTCCTCTCCCAGAGGGAAACATCTCAGTTGCTTCACCCCATGGACACATACTATGGAGAGAGGGGTGCAGGTTGGAAGGTGGAAAATCCTTTTATACTGTGTCATTTGTCAGCACTGGGATTTGTTGCATTTTGATCACAGCAGGTGCCACATCCAGGATTGCAGAGCAGTCCCAGCACCCACGTTTCCCACGATTAGGTGAAAGCATCAGTGCAGTTCCCTTTTCCCATGCTGCCATAGGGCTGCTCACATCCCCATCAGGCATCGTTCTTTGTGGCTGCAGGCAATGGTTTCGATTGAAATAGTGATTGTGATGTACCCAGAGTCACAGCAAGACTTGTGGCAGCAACAATAGCATTACTTGGTGACAAAAGAGTGGTCAGTCCTTCCTGGCAGCAGCTGTAGACACTGCACATGAGCTGGAAGGAGACCAGAGGATTCCTGCCCAAGTGCTGAACAGGAAAAAAGAAAAAAAACTAAAGGCAGAAGGAAAGAAAACAAAATGGAAGATCAGAAAAAAAAGCAGCAGCAGACTACAAACCCAAATGGGTGGCTGTCTGCATCCGTGGGAATTTCATGATCTCTAAAGCATTTAGGGAGCTGCTTCCCTAAAGCAGCACCTCAAGGAGCTGGATCAGAGTCACATGGAGCCAGACCTCTGAGCCCAGGTGTGTGGAGCAGCACCTCAAGGAGCTGGATCAGAGTGACATGGAGCCAGATCTCTGAGCCCAGGTGTGTGGCTCTGCAGCCTGCAGGAAAGGGCACCTGGCAGCACAGGCAGTGCATGGCCACACTGGCTGATGTGTGACACTGCCTTTTTAAAGCCCTGCAAGACTGAGTCCTTGGGAGCACCAGCATTACCTGAAATGTTGTTAAACTTCCCACCCTCTGAAATCCCATTTTCCTTCCATATCTGTCCCATTTCTTTTTCATGCAAGGTAGAATCTCAAATGATGGGTGCACACATCTAAAAGAGCAATCACTATTAGCTGCTGTGTACTCCTCAGTGTTTAATAAACCAAGTAAACATGAGATGGGCTGCCAAGGGCCACAGCTTCCTTAGCCAGTCAGCTATTGGTGACCTGCCTTTTTTTTCCATAAATGAAGGCAAAGATTAATTCCTCACTTCCCTGGATTTCCTCAGCCAGCTGTCTCCTCACCCTGCTCCTCCAGCCCATGTTGAGAGTCAGCCAGAGATATCAGTGCTGGTGGTTCAGACCTCTCAAATTCTTGCATGAGGAAGCAAAATATTTTCCCTCATGTTGTCTTTTATATATGTGGAATAAATGGCTTTTGTGGTTATTAAATGCTCCCATGATGTGCTGACATTTAACCATCCCTTCAAGCTCTTTAGTTTACATTTTTAGCTTGACATTATCCCTTAATTCTTTTAATGAATTGTGTGGGTTTTGCAGTAAATCATACAGACGCTTTACAATTGGTTTTACAAAATGGGCTTTAAGGACAGCAGAGGGAGAAGACCACATTACTAAAAAAAACAGATAGGCAGTTCTGTTACTGCCTGCAATTTTGAGCTGAGTGCTTGCTATTTTCTTCTGTTTCTGTTTGACTTTCAGCCTTTGCCAAGGGCTCACATGCTTGGAGGCTGCATACCACACACATGGCTTGGTGAGCACACCCAGCTCTCACTCCACTCCCTCCTGTTACCCATCACCTTTGCAACACACAGTTTCTCTGCCTTTCTGTTTCCCAAAGCCTGCCCAGCAGGTATTTCCTCATGTGGTTGGTCAACTTTTGCTTGGGCTCGGCTGGAACGAACGAACATTGTTTCAGGAGACACAGGCAGAGACTACAGCATTGTGGAAAGTTGTGCACAGCCTAGGAATTGCTGGGTCCAGCCCAGCACACCTGGAGCAACTTCAGCTCCTTCCAAGCATAGCTCAGTAGTTACCCAGATAATGCAGGACAGAGTAATTGAGCGGCACAGGCACTTTGATGATGCTATAACACTTGGTAGAGATAATTAATACACTTCTCTGTGCAGGGAAACTGCTGAAGCTTTGTATTCCCACTGCAGCAATCCAGTGGGGCAAGTTCTCAGTTTGCAAACCTCCTTACACTGACTCCCCCCAAAAAGTGCTGAGCTTAATAGCAGGGTTAGGATGCAGCACAACATGCTTAGCTACCTGTGGAAGCTGCCTTGCTTTGACACCCCACAACCTGGGGTGTGTGGTGGGGGAACCATGTACTAAAGGGGTGTTTGAATCACAAAAGCAAAGAAATCACAGGACACAGAAAAACCTGCCAAAAAATTCCCATGCGTAGCCAATCTGCAAGAATTTAGGCTACCTGTGATGCCCAGCATGTGGGTGGAAAAAGAAATTTAAAGTACAAAGTCCCTGTGGGATATTCAAAATGGGAAGACCACATTCCCTCCCAAGAGCACCAACCCACAAAGTTTGGCCCTTGGCAGGGGTAGAGTTATGAGGAAGTGGCAGATTTTGGGAGACATGAAAACTTGAGTGCCTCTCTAAGATGTGCCATGTAATACCACTGTTGTATCAGGCAGATTATAGAGCATCCCTGTTCAGCCTGCAGCTGTGTGTATTACTGATGTAATTGAAAGCCAAGCCAGAAAGAAGATGAAAAAAAGAAGAAAAAAAAAAAAACTGAGCAAGAGAGAGAAAACAACACGTTTTAGTTTTGGCCTATGACACTTGGGACATTTTCTATCGGAACAAGTGGGCATTTGTCTGGGGTTGGTCTGCGTAGACACACCATCAGAGATGCATTTATTATTTATCCAAACTCTGGGCCTAGAGAAAGCAAAAGGCTTATGTAAACCCCCAGTTGGGATTTCTAGGTTCTCACTTAGACATTTTCTGTACCAGCTTCCCATGGAGACAGCCCACTCAATTAGAGATAGAGAGCAAAAAGGGATTCCTTAGTGAGAGTGGGTACCATTAAGCACATAACTTTGAGCTGTTCTTGTGTAGCTGAACTGCAATTTTCCCCAAACTGGGGAGGGGAAGAGCACTAGCTACCTACTGCTGGAAGAAAACCACAGGTGTTACCTCTGTCAGTGTAAAGTGTCCAAGACCAAGCAGCTCAGCTCTCTGCTCTTAGCAGGAGGAGGGAAAAGAAGTGATGCCATTGTACCACCCAAGGCAGCTGCCCTGGCAGGGAGGGAGGCTGCACAGGTGGGTAGAGCCATCCCTTTCCCTTCCCTCTCAGTAAGAGAGGACAGTCACAAGTCCTGCATCCAAAATTAATAGTGAAATTATGTAATCTCAACCTGATTGTTTACACTTGGGTCCCTCACTCTTACTTTTGAGCACAATCATTCTGTAGAACCACTTGGTATCACATCAATAATGCCATGCAGTGATGCACCTCAGGCAATTTCCACAGCCTAAATATTGACCTTTCATCAGTGGTTAGCCTGACAAGGCAGAGGTGAGATGAAGGTGCATGTTGTTCACTCTATGTCTAGTAAAGTTTTGAGAGCAGTTCTGACTCAGAGCTTAGGAACTTCATATGCAGCATCACAATATTTTGGTACTTAGCTTTGTAAATGTTAACACACAGGAATTCAACCATAACTCAATAATTAAAAGCCTTTTGCTAATAACATTGGCTATGAAAGAGTAAGAGGCCAAATCAAGCTCACATTGTGCATCAAAGGTCAAAAAAGCAAATCAATTTTAATTGAATATGCAAATTGTACAAACTGCCCAGATGTCAAGAAGTTTGAAAGCAAAGATGTGAGTTTGATAAGCGATTCCAGAAAACAAATGAGATACATCTAACCTTTAATTAATTATTTGTAATTAGAGACTTCTCAAAAACAACAGGGGGACCATTCCCAGCTGGCTTGGGAATTACAGCCTAAACAACAATGAGATGGCAAGAAACTAAATTTACACTTGCTGACTGAATATAATTTGGGCTTTGAAGGTACATTGCTGTTTACTGCAAATGTAGCCATTTTCAGTTTTCAGACAGCTCCAGGCACTGCACTTCTGCATTCCAGCTATTTATTTTGTGATTTTACAATCCTTATGGTTTCCTCCACTATCTCTCCCCACACATGTGTATAAACCCCACAAACCCAAAAATCTGACAGACCACGCAGGGGGATAGTAAAACTGACTATACACAGTGTGTTGTGAAATGCAATGAAGTAAACAAATAGAAAAGCAGGTGGTATATTTTCTTAATTTGTTTCATCTACCTTGGGTGTTGCTTGGAAAGCATTATGTAGGCATTGCTAATAACCGTGTGCGTTTGCAGCAGATGGTCCTCCATTAAAAATGAGATCTCAGACAGAGAAGCCCTTGAAGGACTGAAGAAACTGTCAATCACATCCTTATGCATCTCCAGAATTTGGTCTATAAAGCCAGACTGTGTGAGCCATATTACCCAAAGGATATGCAATTCTATCCTATCTCTGTCCTGCTGAGGTACTGATCCTTTGCGTGGAGCATGTGGTCTGCAGCTTTTGTCTTTAACCACTGGTTGTGAAAGGATGGTGAGAAGCAGCAGTAAGGCTCAGTGCTAGCTCCTGCTCTGGCCAATGACTGGCCATAAATAGATCAAGATAATAGACAAATAGGTTCTTGACAAAGAGCATAAAATACAAGCTAAGGCTGTAGCAACGACATTTCTATTACATTTCAATGCCCCAGGAAAGCTGGACTGTGATTATGGCTCACCTCCTAGATTTCCCTATGCTGGCTCACAGATGAATTTTTAAAACCTAATTTTGATGCAGTATCTTTGAACCTCAGCTTCATCAGATATGGTGGGGAGTTGACAGACATCATCTGTCTCTCCACAAAAGTGCTCTTTATGGCTTAGCATAGAGAGTAACCCCAGCTTGTCTGGAAAAAGTAAGAGTGCAGAAAGCACCTTGCACACATCACCAAGTGTGAAAGATAGTTTGAAGGCCAGAAAATGTTTTGCAGTGCCATCACTGTGATGTGACTGAAAGCAGTCTGGCTTGCTGGGATGCCAGAGCAGCATTCAGTTTTGCAGCCTGCTGCAAAAGCCTTTGAGATCCAGCCCTCCCCCACACTCCTGCCTCCAGCACCTCCACTCACACCACAGTCACCCCTCCAGGAAAACAGAAAGAAACCAAAAAACTACTCTGAGAGATCAAAGCAGGGGATATTGATGTTCTGCATTTCAGCCAAAGCACCCTTTGGTTTAAGGGGCTTAGCAGTGAAACCTGCCATGCCATACTATTTTATGCCAGGAGATGAAGACTTAATACACTCTGGAAGATTTTCAACCATGAAATCAGGGCAGATACCCTGAAGAAGATCTGTCTCTTCCTCCTGTCACTGACATGTCCTGGGAATATAAATTTTTCCCATTTGAAGTCAACTCACATGTTGGGGTGGAGACTTGTGTGCATGCACACATTCTGTTTCCTCCTCTTTAAGATGGAAATGTGTAAATCATTTTAAGATCTATGGATAAAAATGCAAAAGCAGATGACTTCATGAAATAGAAAGATTATTCTATGGAACAGAAGAGATAAGCTGCTACCCAAACACCTTGGCTGCCCTGAGCACACAGTTCTTTGCTGCACCTGTACCAGGACTTTCTCTCAATTCATGAAGCAAACACCTTGGCTGCCCTGAGCACACAATTCTTTGCTGCACTTGTACCAGGACCTCCTCTCAATTCATGAAAAGCTTGGCCCTTATGGAAGCCTTTCTATAAATCATCCATCCCCAAACACACTGTGGTATATGACAGAGACTTCTAGCCAAAGTCACAGATGTAAAGTGCCCTAAAATTTCCTCACTTAGTCAGTGTAAAGTCCTAGTGCAAAACCTGGTTAAACATAAAATGTCCTCCTTAATAGCCAACCAAAATCACCCACAGAATGATTCTAACTATTGCTCACCAGCATCTTCTTTCCTTAATCCCTCTGACTTCTAGACTCCAACCCAAAGACATTGTTTCTCTAATAAAGAGCTTGCAGAATAAGCACACAACTGCTACAAAAACATTTGACTATCTAGGTACTTGTTTGTGATATTTGAAAGGATCCAAAATTTTGGCTAAGATAATTACAGTAGCTCCACATGCCAAGAAGATGCAGGTGTGCTTATTTAAACATATTCCTGTGGCTTCTTTCTGAGCTGACATTGTTTTGGGGTAACTGAGCTTTCCCAGAAGCATCCATCAGTTATGACAAGGCCCATCATGGTCAGTGCAGTGAGGAGGAAACCCAGGCCCCTATGTCCCACAGAGACTGGCAGGGAGAGGTGGGAACAGAGAGCTGCATGGACTTGGTCATGGTAGCGTGAAGGTAACCTCTAATGGTACAGCTCATTTCCCTGCCTGCTCAGGTGGGAGGGGTGAGTTTTTATGGCTGCTTTCATGCTGCAATGGCTACACCACTTTAAACACCCTGCCAAAATAATACAGCAATACCTTTAGAGAAATAAAGCTGTTTTCCAAACGTACATTATCTGTAGAAAGTCTGAAGAACCTTACATACCTTAGCAGAAGGCACATCTGCTCTGTACGTAGCACTGCATAAAGTTGTTATTGAATTACTGAGTCAAAAGCTCTGCATCAGGCTGCAATCCCATCACACACCCTGCAGCAAGGAAAATCATCCCTGTGACCTGCACTCCACTATTTTTTCCTTTTTTTTTTTCTTCTTTTTAAACTAAATCTTTAGGTAGCACTACTATGTCACCAATCATCTTGTGGGCTAACAGCTTTGGGTAATCCCAAGTGGACTATAACCAGTCTTATTACTCTCTTACAAGGAAAAGGGTTCATTATGTCCTAGAATTTTTTATTAAATCAAAATAATCTAATGGTTGGGAATTACTACTCATCATGTTTGAGGCCAAGATCTTTAAGAATCATCTTTGAAATCTTCTTATGCCTGCCAAATCTTCTCAGGCTCATCCTATGTATTACCCTGCCCCATAACCACTGCTCTCCTAACTGCAGGACTGTCAGACCCAGTGTCACCACAGAGCTGCCACATCTGCCACTCTCTTCAGTAATACTTTCATCATGAAAAAGCCAAAGACCTAACAGCAACAAAGTACTGAAAGCAAGAGAAGGCCATGAGCACGTTGTGTCGTGTTTCTGCCTTGAACCTGACGTGAGTTCTTGGATGCCCAGATGGTTTCCTGGTCTCAGAAGCTCCCTGCTCAGAAGTTTGTTGAAATATTCATGCCCTCTGTTTCCCTTGTGAAGCTGCAGGGGACACGCTGGGCCTGGCAGTGGGGCAGGCACCCACTGGTTCTACTCCTTGGAAACCTCTCAGAGGAGGGGACATCAGTAAAGGTCAGTTTTGTAGAGTGTGTCCCCAAAGGCACAGAGGGCCCCAGTGTGGCTCAGCAGAGCCTGACTCCTTGCTGAGGAGATGCAGTGGCAAAAGAGGAGGGCAAAGCCTCGAGTCATCACCATGCACCTCTTGTGGATAACAGGCTTGATGTGCTTCGTTACTGCCTAAAGCTTCAGCCCAGCTGCCAGAATCCATTTTGCAAACCAAGAATGTAAATGCAATTTCCCCATCTAGTGGTCCAAAGGAGTAAAAAGAGCCACTCCTGCAGCTGAAGGGGGAATTGCATCTGTCAGGGGCATCTCCAAGCTGAGTGCTCATCCATCCACAGCTCTGCCCATCCCACAGCAGACAAAAGCTGGGCAAGACCAGAGATAAACCCTACAGCAGGATACAGACATGATAAAAAAAAGCACCCCAAAAAACCAAACCAATTTAAAAAGCAAAGTAAACAAGCAAAGCTGTTTGCATGCTCCAAAGGACATATTCCTTAGGCTGATACAGGACTAAGCCCAATGCATTTTGAAACAATCAAGAAACTGGTCTCACAAAACATCAGAATTACCTTGGAAACTCTGACAAGCCATTAGCTGTGACAGCAACAAAACAGTTTCCTAGAGCTCAAATTCTCATTCACCGAGTCTAGGTCTGACAGCCAGTGTTATTGGGCAACACACACAAATAATAAGCCTAAATCCCCTTGGTGAGGCAGCTTTCAGCTGCAGTGAACTACAGGTTTACATGGGCCATTCATTGCCATCATTCTCCTCACTGTGATGGGATTTAAAGCAATGCAGGATGATGGGGCAGCAGTGCCTGGCCTTTCTCTCCTCCTTTACTGCCAGCTGGACTTCTCAGAGGTTTTTGAGGAGGGAAGGATGAGGCAAGAGCTAAAGCAGCCCCATCCAAGGTGGCACAGGGGCAACACAGCCCCATCCAAGGTGGCACAGGGGCATTGGTGCCCAGGGACCTCCCTTTCTCCTCAGCCACCATGAAGACAGAGGGTGGTAGCAGCCACCCTTGTGCTTCCCCCACATTCTCTTTGCAGCAATGAAGGCAAGAGACTGACTTTTGGCACTACTGAAGAGCAGAAACACTCCCCTCATGGCACAGCCCCACACAGCAAGACCTTAGCCTGGGCTCCTGCTTGCCTTCAGTCACTTGCCTTTTCCTGCTGCCTGGTCCTCACAGCACTGAAACTAACCCCTATGCTGGAGATGTGACATCTCTTTCCAGTCTAACCCCAAAACATACTCCATTGCCTTTGTTTTTCACTCTGAGTAATTACCCAAACATGGTTCGAAATGAAAACTCTGTGACATTAATGATTAAAGGAACTTATGGCCAAGAGAATTTAGTATCACAAGTAATACAACCAAACACCCTCGGTTCAAAATCAGACTAAGTAGCCCAAACTGACCCCAGTGATATGTAGGACTGACATGCAGTTTTCTTTTGGAAAGAATAGTCAGGAAGGTATTTTTGCTTGACCCATTATAATTCAGATACTTCCTCCTGTCATTTTACATCAGCAGCAGAGAAATGGTTTCTTCTTTCCCATTTTGTTTTATGGATTTTCTGTAAAAAGCATCCAGTGCATGAACAAATGAGATACACCCACTTCTGTTACATAAAAGAATACACTTTTTTGAAACATATTGTGACTTATCTGTTTCATGTGGTTTATATGCAGTGCTTGGTCTGTTCATGAAAAAAAATAATTCATAGTTTTATAGAGAATGAGATATTCCCATAAAGATCAGATTTCATTTTAAGAGAGAAAGTCTAGTTAAACTCACAAGAGAAAAGAAAAAGAAATAAATTGGCCAACTTGATCCTGTCTATTCAGAGCTTTTATTTGGGGCTTTTCTTGACCACTCACATTAATATAACAGGCTGCACTTCTTCATAACAACCTTCGGTTCAAACTGGCCACAGCTGGGAAATAGTTTGATACCTCAAAAAACCATGCAAAATATTTTGCTGGCAACTTTCACAAGGGAAAATCCCCTTGGGATGATCTGGTCTGCACAGCTCAGGGAGAGAAGCTGTGTCTGGCCTGCAACTTCAGATGATTCTGGGCTTGGAGAATGTGAAACGCGTGTGAGACATCAGAGGTGGGGAGCAATGGGCATCAAAGGGAAAAAATTTCCCTGGCCAGAACATGCTCCCCTGAGCTGATCCTTATCCCCGTGATCAGCTGTGCTCATTCCTCACAGGGAGGACTTGGACAGAGAGAAAGGGAGTGCTGCCAGATATCTGAGGGGAAATCACAGCTAAACCTACATCCATTTTTTTGTAGCTGTAAAGAGGACAAGACTAGCCTTTTCAGGCTTTATTATTACTGGAAGTAGAAGAGGATGGGGACTTGGGGAGTGCAAGGATGTGGTGGTGAACTTCAAGTACAGGAAGTAAATGATAGGGTTTTGTTTTGTTTGGGTATGGTTGGTTGGTCTGGTTTCATGTTTTTTGGTGTTTGTTTTGTTTTGGTTGTTTGTTTTTTAAGACAATTTAATTGCATAAACACCACAGAAGAGAAATTAAGAGTTAATTCACGTCCAAGGGAAATGGCATCCTCAATAATCATCATCTATCTTCCCAGCAGGAGGTGAAACCTCTGGGGGGAGATGCAGCCCAGTCACTGGTCTGACAGCCTGGATCACTCCAGGTGGTTTGCATATTTACAGTACAAGAAAGCTCTGAGTTCCTCCCAATGTTTTCCTGTTTTAATGCTAACAGTCAGATGAAGTTTTGTATCATGCTTTTCTGGAAAGCACTGTTGAAGGGCCATCACCTTACACCTCTGAAACCACTGGGATCTCATTGCTTTTCCCTCAAAGAGGAGGCTTTCTTCCCTCCTTCCCCTAAGCAGATGAATTATTCTTTTATAAAACATGCACTTGGATTCAGGAGACCCAAACCACCCTCTCCACAGAAGATAAACAACTTAGAAAGCAGCCTGAAAACTTTCCCACACTGAGGTTGTCACCTTCTCCCCTCCCTTTAGGAGGACTGCTCTGAAACCAGGACAGTAATTCAGTTTTCTGGCTCTCTCCTGTTCCACTCCTTCATTCAGCATTAACAAAACACGACTGTGTGCCAAACACGGCGCAATGTCTGTGCAGAGGAGATGCATCTGGGGCAGACCAAAGCAGGAGCTGCTGCTCATTTCCCACAGGCCACTGCAGAGGGCAATACTCCCCCTGGGCCACTGAGCCTGGCCAAACTGCTGCTGCAGGCACAGGCCAGAGCATCCCAGTGGCTGAGGTGTGCAGGTGATGCCATGAAAACTTCGTGTGACCTACAAACACTGATACCAGCCACCAGCAAGCAAGTAGGGGGAAAAAGTCTCTACAGAAGCCTCGCCCACAATGCTGTGGGTCAGATGCTATGGATCGATGGTGCTCACATCTGGCAGCATCACCCAGCCCAAAATCAGACACCTGCCCCTCCTGGCCTCTATGTTTGCTTTTCAGTTTGTCCTCCAAGAAGCTCCAAGTCACTCAATGCTAAGGGTCACAGAGATAACTTTCTCTCAAGAACTGCAATGTCAAGAAGACACAAGAAATCCTGGGCTGGAGCCTTTCACAACAGGAAGGAGGTTGTTACAGCAGTAATTTACTGTGGTAGGTTTTGCAGTGTGATTGCAACATATCATTACACCAGTTTTATCCTTTTCCATTTGGCAGACGCCAATTCCTTCCCCCTGTTCCTTGCAGAGCACAAGCCAGCATGGCTGTGTTTCAAATAGTTTCAAACTCTGCCAATAACAATAAAAAAAAACATAACTGAAAAGTTCTCACAATTGCATTAACTTACCCAAAACTAATACATACTTATATGCACACATGTAAGTAACAGATATACACAGGTCAGCCAACTCAAAGGGGTGGCGCCAGGGAAATGGAGGGGTTGGTCTCTCTGAGTAGTTAAAACAAATAAAAGACAGGCTGAGTAGGAGCCTGAAATGAGATGGGCTGTGCAGGTCTCCAGACAGATAAACTCATACTTAGTTGATGCCCTTCTGCCTCAAATGCACCAGGTGCTTTCCAGGCACAAAGACAGAACACGTGCCCAATTTGCAAGATGTCTTTGTGCTACAAAACATGGAATCAAAAGTCACAGGCCACAGGGACAGCAGAGGATCAAAGTTATTTTGGTACTTGGGAGGGGAGCATTCAGGAAACACAATATTTTACTGTGATATTTCTCCCCCTGCCCTCAGGATCATGTTTGCCCTTCCTGCAGACCAACAGTGCAGTGGTGGAAGCACATAGCTGTTCATTATGAGTCTTTTTCTGAGAGGCTAAAATGAGAATTATTGTTGCTGAAACCAATGGAAATAAGAAATTGCTCCTATTAAGTTACCAAAGTTTGGGTGGGGCAAAAACGAGGAGAAAGGGGAGCTCTCAGTCTCTAGGGAACTCCACAGCTCTACTGCTGGGGGACTGAAAACATCCATGCAGGAACCCAAACAGAGAGAGAGCCAGGAGGGAACCAGGGAGATAACTGCCTCCATGAGCAGTGTGATGAGGGTGGGATTTGCTATACACAATTTTCTATTTCTACTAAGGCATTTGTTCTCCTGTTTTAAGCTTTGGGATGATGTGGTCGGATGCTTCCTCTGATGCCAGAGCCATTTCCATTCATGACCAACTTTTCTTTCCCCAAGGAACAACTTTATTGCCAATCCTCATCTCCTTGCAGAAACTGCTGTTTCTTTCTCTTAACAAACTGCAGTTCAGGAGCTGACAGCACATAGCACAGAGAGGGGAAAGATGAGAAAGATAGACCCAGATGGGGAAATGCATCCCTCTCCAGGCTTCTCAGACAAACCCATAGGGTGGGCAGAGAATGGATTGAGAGTAGCCCTGCAGAGAAGGCCTTGGGGATGATGGTTGATGAAAAACTCACCATGACCCAGCAGTGTGTGCTCGCAGTTCAGAAAGCCAAAGGAATCCTGGGCTGCATCAAAAGGAGTGCAGCCAGCAGGTCAAAGGAGGTGATTCTCCCCCTCTACTGGGAACCCACCTGGAATACTGTGGTGTGCAGTTCTGGTGCCCTCAACACAAGAAGGACATGGAACTGTTGCAGCAAGTCCAGAGGAGGCCACGAAGTTGATAAGAGGACTGGAGCATCTCCCCTACCAAGACAGGCTGAGCAAGTTGGGCCTGTTCAGCCTGGAGAAGAGAAGGTTGTGTGGAGACCTCAGAGCAACTTTTCAGTATCTGAAGGGACCTACAGGGAAGATGGAGAGGGACTCTTTGTTAGGAACTATAGCAATAGGACAAGGGCTAATGGATATAAATTGAAAGAGGGGAAATTTAGATTAGAGATTAGGAAGAAATTATTTCCTGTGAGGGTGGTGAGACACTGGCCCAGGTTGCCCAGGGATGTGGTGGCTGCCCCAACCCTGGCAGTGTTCAAGGCCAGGCTGGATGAGCCTTGAGCAACCTGATCTAGTGAGGAGGTGTCCCTGCCCAGGGCAGGGGTTGGGACTGGTTGATCTGTAAGGTCCATTCCAACCCCTTAACATTCTATGATTCTCTGCTTCTGACTTGAAAGCAAGGCAGTACATTAATCTTCCCATCTAAGTGCTGAGGAAAGAGAGAATTGATATCAGCTCAGATTAGCTCTCATTTAATGGAGGATACTCCTGGGATATTTTCAGAGCATGATAAAATGTAACAATATATTACTTTCTTAATTAAAGGCAAATAAATTGCTGCAGGGTACTGAGCTTATCTTTCTGAGGAGCTGTCTGTAATTCAACTGAACCAATGTGATTCTCAGATGTATTTATACACTCTGGGAAGGAATTCCATATTAAAAGATATTAAAGAAAATATTTATGACAGTTGCAACAATTCTTCAGCTTAGGTCTAAGGCATCAGCAATTAACATACAGTGATTACTCGGTATATGTGTTCTAGATTTCAAACTTTGGTTGAGCTCCTATGCAACCAAGAAATACTCATTTCTGAAATACATTATTAACAATTTGGATTCATAGTTGTACCAGACATCAAGGGGATGGGTAGGAAGAAGAGAAGAACAGAGAAGCAGCTATTAATCTTTCTTCCACTCAAATTCTTGTTCATGATTTCAGCAGTTCAGTATATGTAATGATGAGGAATGCAAAAATTTATATTTTTCTCATTTAATAATGTGAAGCTTTTGAAAAAATATTTTCATTAAAAATGAGCTTCAATGTCTTGTCAGAACAATAAGCCCATTTAAAGGTCAGCTATTACACTTTCCATGAAAAAAAAAGAAAAGAATAATCTTCTTAATCCTAAGTGACTACTTCAAATGAAACAGTAAATTACTTCTTTCCATCTTCCTGAATAAATTATCAGCAAAGCATTAATGAAAAGCAACTTCAGTGAAAAACCCTCTAAGGGTTTTTTAAATGTGGATCAGCTCAGCACAGAATAGCAAATGCATCTGGTGTGGTCAACAGAGTGAACAAATTTGGAGGAAACAAATCTGCTGAATGAGTATCTGAGCAGTTAGGAGGAAAACTTGTATGTTGTGCAACAATTCTGTCTGAAATACATTTGGATATGAATACTTCTATATGCAGATAGACCCTTTGTTCAGTCATGAAAAACTGATTTACAGTTCATTTTGATGCTTAAATTTCATAAAGCAAACAACCTCCTCCCTTGTGCTTTCTGCACTGTGGTGGCCTCATGTCTCAGGTACCTAGTTGGCTGCTCTTGGGCACAAATCCCAAAAGCAGCTCCTTGAGGAGATAAATGTCACCTGCCCAGCAGTTTGGCTTAGCAAAAGTGAGCTTGAATGTAGGGGGAGTGAATTTCACTGTGTGTGTAATGATCCAGAAAAGGAAGATGGAGATTTACCATGGTTTGATTTTTTTACTATAAAATTCTCAGTGTGTTGAATGTAAGAAACACTTCTGCAATAGCTTCTGCTCTGGCCAGGAATCCAAACTCAATTTAAATATTCATGTCCATATCGTAGCTGCAAAAACTAAATTTAGGGTTTTTAATAAACAGTGAAAGTCACAAGGGAGATTTCAAGAGATTTTTATATCAGGAGACTCTTTTCTGATTATTTAAGAGAACTTAATTTTAAACACTATGCAGACAACCTCTGAATGAAAGCTCTGAGAGAACTAATCCTTTGGAAATTAAACTTTTATGAAATCAATTCACTGTTCTTATTAAATAACCATTTCAGGTGTAATTCTCAAACTGCATGCAAGCCTACTAATGTCAAGAGAAAACTGAGCGAACAGAAGAAGCTGGGAATATCTACTATAGATAACTAGTGCCTATGAAACTTAAAAAAAAAAAGATGAAAAAATTTCTTTCAAGAAAATCTACGAATATCAATAGGTTTGCAAACTGTAGATCACCTTGACTGTCTAAAATCCTTACCAGTGCTGGATCTCCATTGAATTAAGAAAATCCTTGATGTAGAGGAGTGAAGGTTTCTAATACTAAGAAAATTCTATACAAGTGGATTAGAAGGCCAACAGAAAGCTTTGGAAAAAATCCAGAGCAAAACCTTTACACTATTAGGTTGGACCCAAACCAAAATGGCATGTTTCAGAGTAGGAATGCACACACACAAATGCCAGAGGATTAAGTTGGGAAGTGAAAGACATGGATAATACACTTCATTTACTTTACATGAAAACAGTAAAAGGATCCTTTGCTTGAAACAAGAGACATTTTATAAGGAAAACCCTACCTGCTGGTCTTCAGGGAGGAAAAAGTCATTGGATATCTTAATTAGCAGCACTGAGCTGACATTTTCAAACAAGTTTCCATAATGACCTTGCCAACTCCTTCCAAAAAAAAAGCAGTATTTTGTTTAGATCCCATCCCTGTGTTAGCATGGCTGGAGCTGTTTCCTACTCCTATTGAACATAAATTCAGTTTCTATCAATACAAAGCCCTTGCCCTTTTCTTCTGTAGCTGCTCAGAATTGTAAGAACCACACTCGTACCACTCTGAATAACCCTGAGTAACATCTGCTTGAACCATTCCATATGACTTAACACCTTCAGCAGACTTGCCCCTCACTAGTCACCCATTTTCCCACATAGCTGTGAGTTCATTGAACAGTGGATTGCTGTGGATTTGCAGTGGAGAACATCTTCCCATGTGAAGATTGGCCATTTGTTCCTCCCTTTGTTCTGCTTCAACTCATTGTGTTTATTTACCCATTAAGAAAAACCAACCAAACAAAAAATAAACCACAAACAAAACTCCAAACATCATCTTATCCCACAACAGCTTGGTGTCTATACAAACATGTGCTGAAGCACTTACAGCAAGTTCTACACATCCAAAGACACTATATGAGGTAGGTGGTTTTGTTCTTGACACCACCATGAAAAACTGATAGCTTAGTAAGTCTGAATTCTCATGGTGTGAGCTGCCATGCCTGTATGATTTGTTTCTTTTTTTTTATTACAGCATTCCACTTCTACCAAGCTTTTGATATGACTTTTATATCTCTATTCTGAATTAAACTGGGCATTTCTTTTCACACACTGCAGTTCTGGGGTTTTTTTTGTATCTGCAGCATTTGTATATAAAATCCATCTACATTTATTTCTTGTCTGGTTTTATGTGCTGTGATTATCAGGGCATATTTCCTTGTAATATACTTTGTTATTCCTTCACAAAGTTATTATACTCTAGCATTTTTAATCCTGGATAACAGGATTTTCATTATTTCATCTGCTTGTGATGTGTCACTCAGATTTGTAAAATCTTCTATGCACAATGGCTTTTCCAGTTTGAAAAGGAAAGGCATATAAGCCTTGGGGGTGTTTAATGCCACAATATATATA